>NC_141604.1:10065798-10110798 GCF_047967505.1 Dipteris shenzhenensis
ATGTAGAATCCTTAAAATTAATTATTGTAGCTTTATGCTGAGCTAATTCCCTAGACATAGTTTACTGTTTATTGATATATGTTGATAGGAATGGGAAAGCCAAAGAAGGATAAGAGACAAATATCCTTACATGTCGCTTTTGGCGGTACTTCTAAGGAAGTAGACAATATGAGCATATGCATGTGGATTTGAATGTTGATGTTGATGCTGTGGCTCTTCAGAATGAGGATAGTAGAGCAAGAAAAAGAAAGGAAAGCTATATAAGGTCTTTTATTCCAGCATGGAAGATCATATATACATGGGCATATGCTATTTTTTATGATGAAGGAAAAGAGTGGATTAAATTCTCTATATGTGTGGAGATGAATGCCAACAATCCATTTGCTCAATTGGGGAGTAGTACAATTCAAAAATAGGCACTTGAAATCCACAAGAATTCAGAAGGGCACAAAAGGGCTCAAGAGAGACTTCAATTGAAAAAGCAAAGGACCAAGCAAGGTCATAGAAAAGCATGTGGACCTAATGGTAGATACTGAAAAGGCACACATTATGAGCATTATGCAAATTATGTGGCTCGTGGCATGTGAGGACATGTCCTTAGAGTCATATCTAGATGCATGCTATCATCAATGTTTATGCACACACCTGATATGCCATTGTCAAGTGAGTACTCATCCTACATAAATGTCAAATTTGGAGAAGAGTTCTTAGAAGCATTATATCTTGTGTATTGGGAGAAACTTAGAGAAGAGATATGTGCACAACAGTTTACTACAGATTACACCCAAAGCGACTACACAAGTGATGCTAACCTGTACAATTTTTTTTTGAATTTAAAGTCGTTACCAGAGTCGAACTCATCCAGTTGCTGGCTGACCACATTAACACTCAAATTGAGTCATTTTAAGACACAAATCACATTAAAATTTTTGAGTTGTTTGGAGACTCCATTGAGTCGTTTAGAGACTCAAAATATGCCTTAAAAAAAAAGAGTCATTAAATGACTCAAATTGTATTTGAGTCATTTAATGACTCTCTTTTTAAAATCTGTTTGAGTCTCTAAATGACTCAAACAGGTATAAGACAAAAAGTAGACCTTACAACAGATACATAAAGAAGCTCCTCACCATTTCCCCCCGCCATTTGCAAGTCATGCATTTTCTACTTGGTCTTGTACTATCTCCATTTTCTACTTGGTCTTCTACTATCTCCATTTTCTACTTGGTCTTCTACTATCTCCATTTTCTACTTGGTCTTCTTAGATCTCCATTTTCAAGCATGTCATTCCAAGCACAAGTAAGTCTCACATACCTTAGCTCTATTTTTCTTTGATTATAAGGTTTTGTGTATTATTTTATGAACGGAGAAATTTGAATACTATTTTATGAATGAAGAGAGAGAGAGAGAGTATAAATTTCAATGCTTTGACTTTCTTCCTCAATGAAGAGAGAGAGAGAGAGAGAGAGAGAGAGAGAGCAAAGACTATTTGTACTTACTCTATTTTATGAATGGAAAGAGAGTAGAAATTTCAATGCTTTGACTTTCTTCCCCATATTGTTAGGATGCTTATGAACAAATATTATATATGAAGCATAGAAAATATGGTATTGATTGCGCCAGGCAGTCTAACTTGCTAGACTATTTTATTTTGTAACTTATATTTGATTTTATTAAAAGACAATAAATTTGAATGCTAGTTATAGATGCAAACATACAATGAAAGTAAGTAAATATACTAATGATCTAAACATAAAAAAGTTCACACAAGGACAATTACGCCTATATGTCTCTAGCTAGTACACATAATGGGACCTCAATCCCACTCTCTCAGCTAGTACTAGAGATACCATCCCTCATCTCCAATATCCCAGCCCTGCTCCATCCTGCACCACCTAGACCATCACCACCTCCGGCACCATGACCATCTCCACTAGAACCGTTATCTGCTGATCTAGCATGTTCATCGCCAATTTCATCTCCATCACCATTTCTGTCATCTTCTTGCCCCTCTCGTGCAGCTCTTGTTGCCTCCTATCCTCTTCAAATTCCTCTCGCTCTACCTCCTGCACCCAATATACCACATACTAGATCCATTTATATGTCATGAATCTACAAGCTTCCATGAGATCCCTACCCGATTAAGCAGTTAAAACAAAAACATGCATGTAGAAAGCCTATGAGTTTTTGAAGTAAACATAATGTAAGAAATATATATAGAATCAAGCAATAATATGATTACATACCACCGGCAAAGCATGACGCCCATCTCACATAGCCTTCTACAAAGAGCACGATATCCAAGTAGAGTAGCCTGTCCCATCTCCTCCTTTGTAGGGTCCCATCCATAATCCTTTCCTTGCATTAAATTCAAGATTATTATTTCAAAAAAATATGGAATATGAGTTAAATAATATTTTTAAAATATACTTATATGTTAGATATCAATGCTCCACTCTTATGTAACTATGTGGGAACCAACTAACTCTACTTGTAAGCCCCCCATAGGAGGAGAAGGCAATTGAGTAGCTCAGTTATCCGGTAGGTCCTGGTTTGGACACTAGATGGGGGCCATGAGTGGCCTAATGGCTGGACGGCTTCAGATAGAGTTGGCACACTACCAACTAGGCTACATGCAAGTCCGGGAAGGCATCCCATGACTGACCGCACTGAGGGTAGATGGAGCATTTCCCGGGGCAGCCCACTCTCGGGCTGTGGGGCCCGTTTGGAGCCCTAGATGATCTCGGATGGCTCTGTGCCATGGTTCTAACGTGTGGTCAGTGGCCTATTTTGAGACCGACCTCCAGTCGGCCGATTTGGGCTGACTGGGTCGGTCTCTCAATTGGGTCCAACCGACTACGACTGGTGGCTATATAAGAGCAAGCCCGTGAAGCCCATCATCATCACTAGCTACAACAACCCGATTCCTTAGCATCCAGCCTCTATCCTCTACTGTTTCTAGCACGCCATCAAAGCTTCTCACACAAGAGCACACGGCTAGGAGGTAGTGCCATCTATTGTATCAGTTTTACAGTAATCAAAATTTTGATTCTCCATACTATCTGCTTTTCTCTCTTGCATACGAGATCGTGTTATCCGTTGAGCACATACGTTGTATTGTTTTCTTACATGGTATCAGAGCTTGGGCTCTAGCAAGAAGATTTGGTAGTGTGTTTTTGTTTGCGAGCAGATTGTGAGAGATGGCCCAGCCCGCAAGACTGCGAATCCCATCGTTTGGCGAAAGCGAAAAGTTGGACGGCACTAACTATCCACTCTGGAAGTTCAAGATGAAGACCATCCTAAGCGCATACGAGCTTTGGGATACTACTACTGGGGTGGACGTGAAGTCGATTGCGAGATGAATCCAGCCAATGCAGGACAACAGATAGTACCAACTGTGGATGAGATTCTCGCGTGGACAAGAAGAAATGCAGATGCGTTGTATTCTATTATCTATAGTGTAAGTGATTCTATCATGGCATTAATTCAACATGTCACCACAGTGGAGGAGGCATGGATGGTCTTGAAAAATCGGTACGAGACCACAAATCAGATGCAGATTCAGAATCTGGAAACTCAACTCACGAACGAGAAATTGTCTGAAAATGACAGAGAAGTTCATCACCAGGGTAAAGAATCTGTGCGATCAGATAACTGCGACTGGCATCACCATCACCAGTGAGAATCTAGCACGAAGGTGCATACGGATTCTCCCACCAAAGTATGATGGTCTTGTTACGGCGCTGAATACACAGAACAAAAATTTGCCCCTCAACTTTGAGGATTTCAGCGCAATGCTTTTGGAGGAGGAGATGAGTCAAAAGACGAGGACTGGAGAAGATTCGACTTTCTTGGCTGGATCAAAGAAAGGTAAGGGTAAGGACTCTAGTAACCCATCTTCTTCTGATGATAAAAAGAGAAAGAAGAAGATCAAGTCCTTCTATTGCAGTAAGGCAGGGCACAAGCAAAATGAGTGCCGAAAGAAGATTGCAGATGAGAAGAATGGAGTAAAGAAAGAGTCCAACAACAGCACACAGGTAGTACCAGTAGAGCTGTTCGTAGCAATTGAGGAGATTTGCATGGAGGCAATTCATGTACCTGCAGATGAACCTTGGATTATTGATAGTGGTGCATCGCACCACATGACCAGTCGGAAGGATTGTTATACCTCTCTACATTCGGTAGGGAATGACATCCTGGTAGCAGTTGGGAATGATGCAAAATGTCCAGCAAAAGGAAAAGGTACAATTGCTCTCAAGTCAGATGGAGTTGTCAAACAGTTGTCTGATGTTCTTTATGTGCCAGATATCAAGAGGAACTTGTCCGTTTTTGCAATCACGAATCTGGGACCTCAAAGTTCACTTCGATAAGAATGCTGCACAGATTTCAGATCTTCAAGGGAAGGTCATTGGTAAAGGTACAAGGCGCAACAACATCTATGAACTCTCAGCTTTTAGTGCTCAAGTCGATGTGAGCAACACTTAGCTGTGGCATGAGAGTTTTGGTCATCTAAACCTTAGTTCTTTAAAGGAGATGCATAAAGTGGAATGATTGCAGACCTACCAGAAATTACAAATCTGCCCGATGTATGTGAAGCTTGCATGATGGGCAAGCAGCATCGGCAGCCCTTTCCTAAAGAGGCCAACAGGGCAAAGGCTCCTCTAGAGCTTGTTCACACAGACCTCTACGGAAAGATGGAGACGGAAGCTTTGGGTGGTTCCTACTACTTCATGACACTGATCGACGACTACAATAGAAGGATATGGATATACTTCCTGAAGACTAAAGATGAGGCTTTTAGTAAGTTCAAAGAATGGCATGTAATGGTCGAGAAAGAAATGGGGAGGAAGGTGAAGAAGTTGAGATCAGACAGAGATGGAGAGTTCACATCAAGTGAATTCGAAAGTTACTGCAAAAGTCACGAGATCAAGAGGTAGAAACCCCCGCCACATACACCACAGCAAAATGGAGTAGCAGAGCGTAAGACGCTCATCATCTGTGAAATGGGCAGGAGTATGATGAAAGGGAAAGATTTGCCAAAGACTTTATGGACTGAAGCATGTAACACGGCAGTTTACATTTTGAATCGTAGCTACATGAAGGTTGTGAACGGGATGACTCCACTGCATGCCTTTTCTGGTAAGAAACCTTCAGCTACACATTTCAGAGTTTTTGGATGTGACTGTTTTGTGCATGTCCCTGATGCTAACAGGACCAAATGGGAACCGAAGAGCCGGAAGTGTATTTTCTTGGGCTACAGTGAAGAGGCGAAGGGTTACCGTCTCTATAATCCTGTTACCAAGAAGGTAATAGTAAGTCGCGATGTGGTCTTCTCAGAATAGCCACATCAATCGGAGGAGGATGCTTCCTTCCCAGACAACTAGGACCAGGATATCCATCCAGTACAACCATTAACAGCAGACCAAACTCCCCCAACGGTGCTTGGGAGGATTCAAGATAAAGAAGAGGAAGAAGAGCCTGCAAAACCACAACGGCAATGGTCATTGCCGAAGTGGGTAAAGCAGCTTTTGGATGGCAGAGAACCTCCAGCCATTGAGGAGGAACCATCCGAATACTGCCGGTCCAAGAGATTAGAGGAGCAAAGAAGGGCACATGAACACTTGGTCAACTACCCTTTGATGACAGAGGTGATCTGTGTTGAAGAACCCAAGTGTCTTAAAGAAGCACAGGGTGATGATAGGTGGATGGAGGCTATGCAGTCGGAGTATGGCTCCATAATGAAGAACAACACTTGGGACCTTGTGGATCGACCACCAAAATGCAAGGTAATCAGCACCAAGTGGGTGTACAAGACCAAGTACAGGTCCGACGGCACGTTGAATAAGTACAAGACTCGGCTCATGGCAAAAGGATTCACACAGTACATAGTTTTGATTATCAGGACTTTTGGTCCCATAGCTTGACTAACCACAATTCATAGTGTTTTGGCTTTAGCAGCACAGGAAAGTTGGCCCATGTTTCAGATGGATGTAAAATCCGCCTTTCTAAATGGAGATCTCAAGGAGGAGGTATACGTGGAACAACCACCGTTTTGTGATCCCCGATTCAGAAGGTAACATCTGTAAACTGAAGAAGGCACTTTACGGGCTGAAATAGGCCCCACGAGCGTGGTACCAACGGATTGATGCCTCCTTTTTGCAAAACGGGTTCAAGAGGAGCCCATCTGATGCAAATTTGTATATCTATAGAGAAGGAGGTAGGTATATGATCATGGTCCTTTATGTGGACGACCTTGTCATAACAAGGAACCATGAAGAAAAGATCTCGCAGAAAAAGCAATTGCTAGGAAGAGAGTTTGAAATGATAGACCTCGGACTGATGCATTTCTGTTTGGGGATTGAAGTTTGGCAAGAGCGAAAATAGATCATCTCACAGCTGAAGTATGCTAGATAGATACTGAAGGCATTTGGCATGGCTAAGTGCAAGACAGTTGGCACCCCTATGGAGGTTGACATGAAGCTCTCAAACGAGGATTCATCACCACTGGTGGATGAAGCGAGGTACAGAAGGCTTGTGGGCAGTTTGATTTACTTGTGAAACACGCGGTTGGACATCAGTTTTGCGACTAGTGTACTAAGCAGGTTTTCCAATAAGCCTCGGGAGAACCATTGGAGGGCAGGGATGCGAGTGCTGAAATACATTAAAGGCACACTTGATTATGGCATCACCTATACCAAGGGCAACATCTTGACTAGATTCTGTGACTCGGATTGGGTAGGAGATGTGGATAGCAGGAGATCAGTGACAAGTTACTATTTCTCACTTGGATTTGGAGCTGTGTGATAGGTCAGCAAGAAGCAACCTATAGTTGCTCTTTCTTCTACCGAGGCTGAGTACAAATCAACATGTTTTACTTCTTGTGAGGCAGTGTGGTTGAGGAGGATTTTAGGGGACATGGGTGCAGTGCAGAAAAAGCCTACGCAGTTATCATGTGACAATCATAGTTGCATGGCAATCGCAAAGAACCCTGTGTTCCACGCTCGCACAAAACACATTGAGATTCAATATCACTTTGTACGCAAGCTCATCATGGATGGAGAGGTCGACTTGGTGTACTATTCGACTACAGAGAATGCTACGAACATCTTCACGAAGGCTCTTAGAAGAGACTTGCTGGAGAGGCATCTTCATCGACTTGGCATTGGGCCAAAAAAGTAAGTTCACTTGCAGGTGGACATTGAGGGGGGGTGTTAGATATCAATGCTCCACTCTCGTGTAACTACGCGGGAACCAGCCTCGGGGGGGTCACTCAGCATATGTAACCCTATCACATGAGTTCAACAGAAGGATATTTTTAATTTCTAAAATTTACAGAAATATATATACATAAGGGACTATTTAAAATAGTTTTGGAAAAAATTTACAGATTTGTATAGAAAAGGGGTACATCTTATTAATGAAAAATTTACAGATAAGGGATTTTTGAAATATGCCTTGAACGCATGTGGTATAGAGGGTTTATACATAGTGACCCCCCCGAGGAACCAGCTAACTCTACTTGTAAGCCCCCCATATGAGGAGAAGGCATTTGAGTAGCTCGGTTATCCGGTAGGTCCTAGTTTGGACACCAGATGGGGGCCATGTGTGGCCTGATGGCTGGACGGCTTCAGATAGAGTTGGCACACTGCCAACTAGGCTACATGCAAGTGTGGGAAGGCATCCCATTACTGACCGCACTGAGGGTAGATGAAGCATTTCCAGGGGCAGCCCACTCTCAAGTTGCGAGGCCTGTTTGGAGCCCCAGATGATTTCAGATGGCTCTATTCTGTGCCACGGTTCTAACGTGTGGTCGGTGGCCTATTCCAGTTGGTCGGTTTGGGTTGACTAGGTCGGTCTCTCAATTGGGTCTAACCGACTACGACTGGTGGCTATATAAGAGCAAGCCTGTGAAGCCCATCATCATCACTGGCTATAGCAACCCTGATTCCTTAGCATCCAGCCTCCGTCCTCTACTATTTCCAGTGTGCCATCGAAGCTTCTCACACAAGAGCGCACGGCTGGGAGGCAGCGCCATCTATTGTATCAGTTTTACAGTAATCAAATTTTTGATTCTCCATACTATGTGCTTTTCTCTCTTGCATACGAGATCCTATTATCTGTTGAGCACAAACATTGTATTGTTTTCTTACATTATAGTCACAAATTGAGCAAGAAAGGTTCGCTTTCCTCCTTTGCCCAAGTGTTGCACTATCCCCTTCTCTGTTCTTTTTCCTGCTCCATCCTTTTGGTGTGTTCATGTCTACATTTTTTGTGTGATATACAGGTAAAAATCAAGTATCGAAAATAATGGCACTTGTGATGTCTGTAAGTACAATGAATTTCAAGGTGAATATATGAAATATGAAATTTAATATAATGAGTTACAAGTTACCTTTTTGTTTCTTATTTCTATACAAAAGAAACTCCATGAGGCCTTTGATACACTCAAAGGTCTCGTGGGCTTTTCCACACTTGCTTTTCTTCGACATTCGATCATAATAGAAACTTGAAAAATGTTAGGATCTACTAAATGTAAGAGAAGAGTGTTTTACATTTAAGACATCCACATAAACTAGTATAACTAGGAAAAAAAGGTGACATTAATTACAGAATACAAGTACCACATTGTCAATAAACTAGAGTTTTCTTGTCTTTGATAATGGTTTGCAAACTTGGGATCTCTAGAGAATTCCATTTGCACTTTATATTCATTAAAGTCTTTTTCCTAGCTTACGCAATGGTTGGTACTATGCTCAATAGATTCTCATTTACATTATATATTCAATAAAGTATTTTTTAATAGTTTGCATAGATATGGTTTGTAAAACTAGTATACTGAAATAGAATCTCATTTTAATTTTATTTTCATTAAAGTATTTTTTATAGCTTTTGTAATGGTTTGGAAAAGATAAGGTACTAATTGTTGAAAAAAATGGTATGGCATGTTTGTTTTCCATATAGGATATGGATTCTGGAAATGAGTCATCAAGTATACCATCACCACCACCTACACATGGGCTCTCCTAGCACCCATGTCCCCCAGCAGCTACCATCATCATCATCCACATAGGAGGATTCTCCATTACGAGATACCTAGCGTAGATTTGAGAAGAAGAGCACATGTTGGTGTGTAGATTGCAAAGGCCTTCTCCAGCATAAATTAAGGATATGTGGCGATCATGAGATGTTTAGAGGTAGATGGCCAGGTGCACCAGGAGGTAGCCGTGTTGCACCAATACCCACGGTATATATATCTTTAATACATTCTTTTAAGATCTACTGTTTTGTCTTGCTTCATAATTTTCTAACTTAAGAATATATAAACATGAATGACGTTTTAGGTCAGAGAGACAAGACCATCTCAAATCACACTTGAAGAGGAGGAGCAAGAACATTCATCGCATGATCATGATGATATTTCTAGAAATTTTAGTGGACGTTTGACTCATCTTGTAGGCATGAGATGTTACGCTTGTAGCGAGATATTAGCACAAGAGATGACTGTCCACCATCAACTACAAGTACTGGTGGTACGACAGAGACCTTTGGCGACTATCCACTTCCTTCTAGGTTAGCACAGCTTGTAAGGAGTTATGATCGCAAGGCATATGGTGCTTGGCTACAGCATGACCTTCCTTGTGACTGAGAGGAGTTCTCTTATTGGGGTCATCGATACATGATAGCTCCATCTACTACCAGTGGTGCTGGTCGAGGATTATATATATTGTGGGATGTTTATGTACTGAGTGATCATGTTGTCACATTGATGCCATTTTGTGGCCCTGAGTATTCATGAGATGATTGGCATCTACTACCTAGATATATGATTAGTTTGTCAACATATGGATTATGCATGAATGATCTATCTCTTAGAGAGGAGGTGGGAGCAACTTTTGCTAATTGGGTATATGTAGATGGCAAGCCTTATACACAAGGCAACATGGCAAGATTTATAAACAGCTCCATGGGAGATAAAGATAGGATGAACTGTATATATGAGGAACATGTAGGCTGACTATATGCCTCGTCCTATACAACGATACATGGTGGTTGTAGCCATAAGGAGTCTATCCGCAGGAGAAGAGTTGTTTGTACATTATTCATTTCATTGGTGGTTGCAAACAACAAAATTGAATATTGGAAGCATCACTCATCCATCCATAATTACACTTTAGACCCCAATGGAAACTCATTAAAGCATCCCTTTAGAGACCACACGTGATCTGCTTGCTACATGAAGAGTTTGGAATGCTTGATTTGATAGCTTGTGGATTAGTTTCCCATAAATTTTGAAGATCATAACATTTGACCGAGTACCTCTTAAAGCATCCAGTACTACCTGTTGTACTTGATTGAAACTTAATTTGAGGACAAGTTTGCTCCTCTATCATAAATGCTATAGTTGATGGCCTAGAGGATAAAACAAACTCAAGTGGGTGCTTCATCCCCCCTAAAAATTACTCTAACAATCTTGTAAACATCAAGCGACAGCACGACAGCCTACAAGGCTATCACCAAGATAGGCATCTTAGCTAGATCATGTGTTATATCATATGGTTCAAAGTCTAGGTGGGGTTTTCTCAAGTGCTTGAGTCACACACTCTTTCTCTTGTGTCATCATCTACTTTGACCTTGATTTGTTTTATTGGTTTTGTCCTCAATCTTTGAATTGACTTAGTTTATTGTAATCTTAGGCTAGCTAGAGAGCCTCTCTATTGAACCTTGACTTCTTTTTTATAGGATATCAAGTAGATCAAGTTCAATCGATGGTCAAAGAACCTATAATTTTGTGTAAAGACGTCTTAGAGATAGGCCTGTCTTTACATGTAACTCTTGTTATACTCAAAAGGATGTAACTTGGATGATGTTGCCTATGGCATTTGAATTCATACCATGATTGCATGTGGGTGTGAGTCATGTAGGCATAATTGCACATGCATCTAGAATATGAATTAAGGATTTGATCACATAAGTGTCAGGGGAGAAACCTTGGAGTGCCAAGATCAAGAGTGCTAACACAAGGGAGGGAGATGGGTGACCTTTCGTTCCATCGATTATAATATCAAGTGGGATCAACTTTCTTACTTATTCAATACAATGGTAATTCTTATGATATGATTGTGATACTATGTCTTATATTTTGTGTGAATGAATATTCAATGTTTTGTAACTTTTAAGTGAATTTATTGAATGAGTTATCTTTCATTTGTCACAATCCTCACTAGTAGCATGAAAGGAGAAAACATAGTTGATAAATTACATGAGGTGTGGACTCATTCATTGATTCCTAAGCTTAGAAATTCATTCTTGCCTACCTCAAATTTTTCTTGTTCTTATCTTACCCATTACCTCAAGGCTTGATACCAAGATTTTTCTATTTTTACACTAGACTTACTTTTATCTCTCAAGATTTTTGCTTTTTGAGTAGGAGAAATTTTTTGTTAGGTTTCTTCTTTTTGTCTCCTTGTCACCACCAATAATGGTTGGGACACAACCCTTTCTAGTGACACAAATTTCAATGCCAATGATTCCAAGGGGTACATCAAGTCCACACCATTGAAGAAGAGAAAATCCCAGGTGTAGAGATTGTTGAATGCAAGAACATGGTCAATGGACTCCCATACATGAAAGAGAGAGATTTGTGTGAAGGATGCCTTTATGAGAAAAATACAGAAATTACCTTCCTAAGAGTTAGACTATAGATCCAAGAGACCAATGAAATTGTGCACTATGATATTACAGTGTACGTGACCAATATGCCATCACTCAATGATAGCAAATAATTTTCACATTTATTTGTGACATATACCAAAAAGTACACTCTGAAACTTCTTGAAAAGTATAAGGATTTCAAGACTATATTAGAATGTAAAAGGATCCGTACCTCAAGATCCATGAAGTGGTTCAACCAGTCCACATTGGATGACACCTATGTCCAAAAGAGTAGCACATTATAGAATTGGCATGAGATTCATCGCTACTCTTGGCACCTACAGGACATTACAAATGGATTGGACCTTAATGTTTGGAATGCGAACTAGTATGTCACCAATTGCTTTGACTGGAAATGGATGATTGTCTCCAACATGAACGAATGGGGCTCCCTTAATGCCGATTACCATCCTCCAAGCAAGTTTTTCTAAGTGAAGTAGCATCTGAGAAAAACCCACCAAAAAAAGCACCTTTCTATGTGATAACAGGCCTCACTAGTCATTAAACGAATTGGGTCATGTGTTCATGTCCACCTCAATATCACCGGCAGTAGCTGCAATTTCCTCCCTACCTTGCTTCCTCCTGCTAAGCAAGGGTTAAACATAAGTCATGATAAGCCTCTCATCTATATCAATGGTGGCAGAGAGATGGCCTGTACTCATGCATGTCTTTGAGTATGGGAGCGGTGGCACATGCCAACTTGAGACGCACCCCCTGGACAACAAAGAAGCTTGATGAAGCAAGTGAGGGAAGTATGACTTCTCTCGAAGCACCCCCACAATGCATCTCCTATTGGGATCCTTTCTATAGACATTTTGGGCAAATAGTTGTATATCACATCGTCACCCACCTACATGCAAATACCCTCGAAGGGTCATACTCTCCAACACATATGTACATGGGCGCATCCCATGTCTATGTATCAAGAAGAGCTCAAAAGTGGAAACTCTATATGGCAAAAATAGAATGAGTTACAATTGCATTTCATGATTAGAACCCAAGCAAGGCACCAATTAGTTTTATTTTACCTTTGTGTGTAGACTAGCAGACTCGTATGATCTATACGAGTGTAGTGCATGACAACTATACTCCATACCACTTCCAACTCATATACATGAGAACACCACTCCACCCAAGCCATAAACTTTCCTACAATCCCATTCAATACATTAGTTCTTTACATTCACCCAAAAGTTCACAAAAGGGCACCTGCAAGAAACACAAATGCCATGCACAAAATGCACCTCCAATGCCAGGAACGACCAAGCATCCTACGTCTAAAAGAGTTGATGGCGATAAGGAAATTCCATAATGCACATGGTCCTCGCCAAGCATGTCCCACTATGGATGTATAGGTGATGTCATCAGTGCTTCCTAGGCACATTGTCACACTGGCACATTTTTGGAATAGCATGTAAACACCACTATCACATCATCATTATTTACCACCCCTCTAGGAATCAAAGTTTGGCCATCCTTTCGAGAGCCATAACTTTTAATCCAGGAGGAATTTTGCGGTGATCCAAAAAACAAAAATGATTGCAAATGCTCTATGCGATAAGGACCTCAAATCTGCATTTTGAAATTTCCATAGACCAAAATCATTGAATTCTCATCATTGGAACCACCTCCTGATCCATTACAATGCACCAAGCATATAAAATGAATCCAGATAAAATTTTGCATTTGATGCTTCGATGTGTAGTCTAGTTGTAGAGACTAGCACGGTCATAGAGGAGATCCAACTCCACAAAGCCAAGCAAGCCATTGCCACATTACTCGATTAGTTCCCAGGGGTGTTAGTCCCATTAGATCTATCATCCGTTTGAACGTGTACACACTGACACCAGCTCAATCTTGGCATTCGGCAGTTCATCACTCATTCTGACACTTGGAAGAGTCATCTTCCTTGGATTCAAGATGGTTGCATACTTCTTGTACGCACACATACCACCCATGTAAAGTCACACTTTGTTGACTATTTTTTGGCATTGGTTTCCACACATACACATCAGCCTTGTGCAACTTCTTGGCTACGCCTGACACACAATTGTCACCATTACGTTACAAGCTTGATCCTTGGCATACACGCAGTTCTCACATGACTTGGTTTTGACCGTTTAGTGTAAGCCCCATAGTGGTAGCTCACACATAGTGTTCTCATGGGTAGACACTCTCATCGGTACACTGGTAAGACTCTTGTATAGAGCACCAAAACACCTCCAGCATGGAGCTCTTCACATCACACACTTGATGATACACCAGTCATGACTTGAGACAAGATCCATGAGTGGAAAGAGAACCTTCTTTGACCATTTATTGCCATAGGGTATGTACCATTTTATGATGTAGACTCGATTCTCATTGGTCTTGAGAGATCATATGTAGATGCTTCAAATCTTAGCATGGATCAGCTAGAGTTTTTGATCATGCACATTTCTTAGTAAGCCCTCACCATGAGGCACATTCGGTATTAAGCCCTCAGCATGAGGCAAATTTGATGGTAAGTCCTCGGTACAAGGCAGTCCCATCTACATCAGCACAGTTTGATTCTCATGATGCATAGCCATCATCTTCATGCATGGATTTGACTCCATCTTTTGCCACAGATGCTATAGACACACATCAAGAGTTTGGTTATGTTCATGCAATTATTTAGCAGGTAAGTCCTCAATATGAGGCACTCACATCTCCAACTGCATGTGGAGATATATCCCAGAGTGCATCCAGCTCTCTAAGTGATTCCATTCCAGCATCCGTCACTGATGCTTTCACCTTTGATACGAAGCATATTATATCCTTGGACATAGATTCTATGAGTAGTTCAGATTGACACACTAGTCTTCAAACATTCCAGCATCAGCTCAGTCATCCAGCATTGCACCGCCCTTCAATCCAATGATCACCACCTCCTTCAATCAGCAGATCGTTCCTCAACATGAGGATATTTATGCATCAGTGCAGTCCTACCCCAGTGTAGTATAGCGTAACCTGGAGAGACTCAGTGTTTTAGCATGCACTTATGGCTGTAGTATGCAATCCTTACTTGATGCAGCTGAGTGGTTGGATCCATGACTTTAGATCAGTCCCTTCATCAGCATTCTCATATGCCTTAGGGACATCTTATGCATATTCAATTATACTTCCATCTTCTAGGCCTTTATATTGTCAACTCCACCACCTTGAGCCTACGATAGCTGCTACATCCCATGCCGATGGATGTTTAGCCATGTAGACATCAGGCGACCATCTCATGGCAGTTGAGCATACGAGTTTGATAGGTCATTGTATCTTATCAGTTTTATGGGCCTCTTCATAAGCACAATAGTGTATCACACTTGCACCTTTGGCCTAAAATTTTTAGTCCTTGGATCACACCGATTATGTGGTCTTCTTTGACACCGCATCTTTCAATAGAGATTATACTTCTACTATAGCATACCTCTCCCATTGCTGTCAATTCTTTTGGATTGGTGACACTATTGTATGTCACAACCTATCGGATCACATCACCATTGCTACATCGACTAGCCTTACATCTAGATGCCTCTTCTTCAAAGTAGATGCATAGTCCATGGCAACACATGACATGTTCAGCACACAACCATACACACAGTTCTCCATGCAGTCATCTTTGAATCGACTAGTCTTTGATCCAGGTGGCCTTTACTTTCTGCACATTTCCTTTCTCTCCCTTTTAGCCTATCTTCTAGGTTTTATTCCCAAAGGTGAAGGATGACCAACAACTTAAGAGGGGGAATTGCACATTTATGTATAGGATCATAAGTTGTACTCATTGTACATGATTCCTCTACATATACTCATTGTACATGCTTCCTCTACATACTCACTGTGCTCACACACGCACATACTACTCTGCTTTCTTTTCAGCTTTCATTTCAGTTTTGGATGCTATCATATGCACCCTCTCCTTACCCAATGCAATTTAAGAGAGTGTTGAGGATGGTGTAAATCGCATACCTCTAGAGCATTAGGGGCAAAACCTAACCCTAACCCTAAATTTCACATGTATATCTTCCTGTTCATGTTCAATACAACTTAGTGTACAGTTAGCTATATCGTGTGCACTCCTCTCTCTCTCTCTCTCTCTCTCTCTCTCTCTCTCTCTCTCTCTCTCTCTCTCCCTCGCTATCAGTCTTATCTCAACTTTAAGGCCTACTCCACATGAGGTACCTCCACATAAAAATAAAGAAATTATTGAGTGGTGTCATGTCCATGATGGCCAAATCAAATATTTTGAGGCATCACATGCACCAACAATTATGATGGTAGCCCACCTCAAGTGATTCATTTCTACATGCACAATGTTAAATTAGCTCAATTGGCATTGCCTCTTACATTTCCAACTTTGTTAGCTTCCTATTTGATCTCCCAAATCTTATCCTAGCTCTCAAGATTCTATCTTCCTCTCTATCATCCCTATCATGGTGTCTCCTTCCTCAAGTCCTCATGTGGCTACAGTGCATGCTACCATTGTGGGTAGCTATGTTTCCATTGATTGTGGGTAGCATGGGCATTGTCAATCATCTTTTTTGTGTGGATACAATGTAGGCTAACATTGTGATAGCTGATTGCATGCTATAAATTCTCTGTGTTTCCTCACTTACCCCATGTGGGCATGTAGCATAGGTCGTCCTTACTATTGTGTACTATAGTAGTATTCTCTACTGGGTTCAAACTATTATATAGATGCTCAAAATTGACATTGCATTTTTTTAGCACCTAGAGAGGCACTGATGTCATTTTTCCATTCCTAGTACATGTGTGGAATTTTAGGAGTGATGCATTTTCTGCATGTCATCATCATGACTAGTAATGTGGCCTACTCGAATACTAGATAAAATCTTTGTGGGTTTCGTGCCATAGAGCCAACCACATTGGAGCCATGTGCAAAGTCCCCATGCCAAAATTCTGAGAGGGAATAAAGTCCTCTTAAGACCTCAACCTCTTATAGTTCCTATCATTATATGGGGCTAATGAGGCCCTTCACCTCTACACATTATGTTCCCCCTTTAGGGCCCTGGGCATTAGGCATCCCTTCAACACCGTAAAACCTACCAATGGTCCAAGGTTCATGTTTCTAATGTTAAATCATTTATATATTTTTAAATCTTGTGAAAATAGGTTCCCAAAGAAATCATTCATGACCCTTTGGTATGTCCTAGGAGTGTTCATAAGCACAAATATCATGATGTGGTTAGTAAAAACTCCAAACATTGACATGAGTGTCATGTTGAGTTTGTAGGAGCCATGATGATTCGTTGTTTCATGCAAAATAGTTTATAAAAGTAGATGACTCCTTTCCTTCCATCTTATCAAAATTCGATTGATGAAACGCTTGGTAGGAGTCAAGAATTTTCATCTTATTGAGTTATGATAATCGATATAGACTCATACTATGGTCAAATATTTCTTGGGAACTACTAGTACAACTGAGCAGCAATTTGACACATGACTAGGAAAATCTTCCTCCTTCAAGATTTGTAAACTTCAAAGTGGCATATGCTTGTGCCTTATTGAGAGTGCTCTCAACGGAAGCAGAACATAAGAGGGAGAGAGAGAAACAGAGAGCCACACAAGATTTTGGTGGGTGCAGAACACCCTAATCTTCTTTTTCATTCATTTGTATATGTGTTTGAGTATTGTACATAACTGGGGTAAAGGCACAGTGACCTTTAATCCCCACAACCTCCCACTTAAAGGACAATGTGCCTTTAACTATCCAATGCCCATCAATACATGACAATACTCAAACCACTGACTAGGTACACTCTTTCTCAGCATATTTGCAGGGTTATCATCTATATGAACCTTGACAAGCTCTATGCGCTTGTCCTCAAGTACCTCCTTGATGAAATGGTACCTGACCTCAATGTGTTTCGTCTTTGCATGTAAGACCGGATTCCGTGCTAGTTGAATAGTACTCATGGAATCACTATGCAATGTCGGTACACCCGTATGAATCCCCAAATCTCCCACTAGCCGATCAAGCCATATAGCCTCCTTGCAACCCTCTATGGCTACAACATACTCAGCCTTTGTGGTAGACAAAGCAACACACTTTTGTGTGCCAGACATCCACGACACTCACCACCTGCAAAGGTGAACACATAACCAGAAGTGGATCTCCTACTATCCACATGCCCTACATAGTCTGAATCTATGTACCCAAGTACACGCATGTCTCCTCTACCAAAGCAGATGCACATGTCCTTGGTACCCTTCATGTACCTCATGATGCACTTAACTGCCTCCCAATGCCTCTTTCTTGGATTAGCCATATACCAGCTAACAACTCCCACTACAAATGCAATGTCTAGTCTAGTAGCTATCATAGCATAAATAAGACTCCCAACCGCTGATGCATAAGGAACCTTGGCCATCATGGCCCTCTCCTCATCTGATTTGGGACTATTTAAATGACTCAGTTTCACATATGGAGGCAATGGAGTACTCACTGCCTTCCCCCCCTCCATATTGAAACACTGCAATACTTTTGTAACATACTCCTTCTGTGAAAGCCAAAGGAGTTTCCTACTCCGATCACGCGTGATGCGCATACCAAGAATATGACCTGCAAGTCCCAAATCCTTCATATCAAAGGCCTCATGCAACTTGGCCTTTAATGCATCTAGCTCATAAGTATTCTTGCTAGCCAATAGCATATCATCCACATATAGTGCCAGGAGTATCAGGCTATTATCCTTAGCCCTTTTAGTGTAGAGGCAGTGATCAATTTCACTCCTTCTAAGACCTTGGGACCGAATGAAAGCATCAAATTTCTGATATCATTCTCTAGGCGCTTGCTTAAGACCATAGAGACTCTTCTTCAGCTGGCAAACTAAATGCTCTTTGCCATTTTCTTCAAAGCCTTTCGGCTGCACCATGTAAATTTCCTCATGCAGATCCCCATGCAAGAAAGCTGTCTTGACATCCATCTGCATAAGCTCCATATCCTCTGTTGCCACTAGTCCAAGCATGCATCTAAGTGTGGTCATCTTCACAACTGAAGAGAATATCTCATCAAAGTCCACACCCTTCTCTTGCTTAAACCCTTTAGTGACCAAACGGGCCTTGTACCTAGGCACATCATCACCTGTGACCTTCATCTTGTAGACCCATTTACATGGCAATGCTTTCTTTCCATGTGGCAAAGAAACCACGTCCCAAGTCTTATTCTTCATAAGTGAACTCATCTCTGATTGCATAGCATACTCCCACTTGTGTTAATCCTCACGCATCATAGCCTCTCTGTAGCAAGAAGGCTCCCCGCAATCAGTAAGCATCACATAGTCTACCCCTGGAACAAACCTATCAGGCGGTCTAGACACTCTAGATGATCTTCTTAAGGGCATTTCAGCTTGTTGTCCCCCCTGCATATCAGCCACATTTGGCTCATCATTTCCACCAATAGATGATCCATCATCTACCCTTGATTGTATACCTGTGGGAGTACTTGGTGGTACCATTTCTTGCACATTTGGTGCATGGACAACTTGCTGTCTATCAACATATGCAGGTGGATTCACATCCTAGAAAGTGATTCTCCTCATTTCGACATCCCTCATGGGTGCCTTATGCATCTTCTTCTCAGTGAAGGCTACATCATGGCTACGTATGATCTTCTTTGCTTCTGGATCCCAGAGACGATAGCCTATCTCTCCACTTTCACCATAACCCAGAAAGATACATTTCCTAGACTTAGGGTCTAGCTTCTTTCGAAGTTCTTTTGGCACATGTGCATATGCCTCACACCCAAATATACACAAATGAGAGTAAGAGGGCTTCTTGCCACTCCATGCCTCTTCAAGAATACCACCATCCAAACTCTTACTAGGTGATCTATTGATCACGTGCACTACAGTCTTCATTGCCTCAGCCCAAAAACCACCAGAAAGACTTGCATTGGAAAGCTTCCATTGCAACCTTTCTTGAATGGTACGGTTCATATTTTTTGCAATTGGATTTTTCTCTGGAGTACGAGGGGATGTGAGCTCCCTCTTAATTCCACGTGTATCACAGAAATGTTGAAAGTCATGAAAGAGATACTCTCTACCATTGTCAATCCGTAGGCATTTAAGCGTGCTACCTGACTGATTCTCAACCAAGGGCCATTTCTAAAATACTTGGAATACATCACTCTTCCGAGCTATACCATAAGCCCACACTTTCCTAGTTGCATCATCAATGAATGTCACATAGTATTCAGCCCCACCTAATGACCGTGTAGGCATAGGACCACGTACGTCTGAATGCACCAAATCAAGCTTTTCAAACTCCTTCTTTCCCCTTCTTTTATGGGCTGATTTAGTCTGCTTCCCATAGAGACATTGCTCACAAAATTCAAAATCATAGAAACTCAAATGTGGTACATAACCCAAACGGCATAAGAGTTTCATTCCATTCTGGCTCATGTGCCCCAACCTGCAATGCCACAAAGAAGTACTTGGCTGCTCGGTTATTGCAACAACATGATCTAACACCCCTTATACATGTAAGGGATACAAAGTCCCACACTTGGCACCCCTGGCCAAAAGCATAGACCCCTTCTGAATTTTCCAACTTCCAAAACCAAAGTTGGTCTGAAAACCAACATCATCCAACTGACCCATTGAAATGAGACTCTTAGTCAGCTTAGGCACATGTCTCACATTTTTCAAAATAAATGTAGACCCATTTGCAAAAGAAAACTTTATGTCACCTAATCCCATTATGTCACATGCGTAGTCAGGCACACAACCTATCTTTCCATTGTCATAAGTGGAGAACCATTCCCTATGGGGAGTAACATGGAATGAAGCACCAGAATCCAAAATCCAATCCTAGGAATATGCATCATTTGAATTGGTAAGCAACTCTGCAGATAAAGTAGACATGAAGAGAATGTCATTGTCACTATCATGTGTGACTGCATTGATCTCCTTGATCTTCACTTTTCCTTTGTCCTCCCTTGGACTCTCTTCCTTCTGATTTACACCCCAATTTGCATTCTTTTTCTTATCCTTTTGCTCTCTTTTAAGCTTCTAGCAATCCTTTTTCATGTGGCCCTTCTTGCCGCAATAGTGACACTCAATGTTCCATCCCTTGGACTTGCTACGGGACTTCCCTCTTTCTTGAAAGTCCCCCCTGGACTGTGATCTGCCCCTTTGTACATTTGAGGCTGCATTCTGCTCATTGCCTTCCATTGACTTCCATCTAATCTCCTCGACCAACAAGCTACCAACCACATCATCAAAGTTCAACACTCCACCAGATGCAGAGTTACTGATAGTAGTACGGAAAGTATCCCATGAGGATGGTAATGAGCATAAGAGAAATATTGCCCTCATTTCCGCATCAAAAATCAGCTTTTGAGCTTGAAGCTGACTGAAAATTATCTTAAATTCATTCAAGTGCAAAGCTATGAATACTCCCTCCTTCATGTGCAGCTCAAACAATCTCTTCATGAGATAGACTTTGTTTGAGGCAGTCTCTTTCTCATATGTAGCACATAGCTTTTTTCCATAAAGCTTCTGTAGTCTTTTCAATGACTACTGTGAAATAAACTGTCTCCCCAAGATGAAGTCTAATGGTAGACTTTGCCAGTGCATCCAACTCATTCGATTCATCTGTGGACATAGCTACAGGCTTGGCTGCAATCCCTTGCAAGGGCTTTATCTGCTTCTTTTGAATAAGCACATCCCTTATTTGTTCTTTCCACAAAGAAAAGTTTGTCCCATTAAACTTTTTAATGCTGAAAAACTCCTTTTTAGACATGGAAGAGGATGCCATGATGCAAATAAAGAAAAATCCCAAATGCTAGTGCCTGCAAAAGAGAATCACACCAAATACCAGGTGCACCCAAATGTATATGCCACAATAGAGAGAAATATTACCAAAACTCAAAGCTCAAAGCATCAAAAGATACAATTGACTCATGTGCATGTACTAGGCATCCATATGAGCAAATCTGGCCCAAAAGAAAATGCCAACTGCAATGGCACTCCAAAATGCCAATAAGTGCCAAATGGCTCAAGCATAAACACCGTCCATGGGCATATGCATCAACAATATCTCATCCAAGAGAGCATAACACTATCGGTGCATCAACTGCAATGTGTCAAAGCTATCCCTCAGCATAAAATAGCATTTATGTGCAAAGCGTCCTTAAAAAATAGCATCCCACAAGGCAATCTGGGCCTATCAACGCATCTAATAAGGATTGCAATGCATCCAAATGGCCTATAAATCATCCACTACAACCCAATACACACCATGAATGAGCTCACACGGCTCAAACTACAACCAGAGTGATCTGCATAAGGTATGCTCAAGAAATCATGGTCCCACGACAATGACCGCTACTGAAAATAGAACCTGAGATGCCTCAAAACATGGGTGCCATTGCATAATCGAACTCAGCAAGACAATCTGCAAATATCTCTCTTCTACTGGAACTTCAAAATCCCAACCAATGAGTGAGAAATTGGAGTCAACACTTATCCACTACCATGTGGCATAATTCTAAGGTTTCAAAACCTTAGAATGAAAAATGCATAACAGAGAGACAAAACCAAATACAAAGAGATCTATAACTCTGAAAATACTCCACCAAATCACGTAAGAACTGATAGGTAGGGGTTTTTAGGCATCCAAAATGCAATGGGACAGATGGTTTTGGAAACCGTGGTCCCAATCACTGGGTCCACGTGGACTAAAAAACGTTTTTCAAAACTGAACTGTTTGTCAACTCCACCGAAGTGAAAATGATGAGCAACATAGAAGTTTTAGGACCTTCTGAGTCCACTAGAACTGACAGATCTGCAAATGGTTGCTCCAAACTTGAGTTCCAACACCTAGGCAGAAAAACGTTGAAACTGACATAGTGAGTTAGAAATCCAATGAAATGATCCCAAATTTAAGAATGAAGGTGTTTCCAAGCTCTTGAAGTGAATTTGACACAAAAGCAGGCAATGGTTGCCTCTATAAGTCAATATGGAGTCTCTATCGTTGAACAGAATAGGGAAAAGCTTTCAAAAATGACTTTTTCTTTGAAAACACTTAACAAGCTCTCAAAACCACTTTGAAAAACCAAAGTGACTTTCCCAAAGGTTCCTTCAAGGTCTCTGCACACTCGGATGCATGTAAAATCACCCACAAACCTTCCCACTGAGCTTCTCCTTCCTCCCACAGAGCTGCTGAGCTTCTAGGCATTCACACACGCTCAGCTAGATCACCCGGGCTCTGACACCAGTTGAGAGTGCTCTCAACGGAAGCAGAACGGAAGAGGGAGAGAGAGAAACAGAGAGCCACACAAGTTTTTGGTGGGTGCAGACCACCCTAATCTTCTTTTTCATTCATTTATATATGTGTTTGAGTATTGTACATAACCGGGGTAAGGCACAATGACCTTTAACCCCCACACTTATCAAGTAGCCATTGAAAATGTTGTCTAATTTGTCTTCATTTGGTTTAAGATTCATTTAACTAGTTTATGTACGATCCACACCATCTCTTCATTGTCATAGATGGAGAGCTTTATGGAGTTTGAATAGAATGAAAGCTCCTTGATAGCTATATGTAATCAAGAAGCATTTTTGGAGTGATTTCTATTAGAGAATTCATGTGAATTACATTGTTCTTCAATTGTATTAAGTAATTTATTGTAATTAGGGTTGTGAGTAGAGATTCTTTCATCCTGTGAATCAACCCTTGAAGTGATAACAAGATTCCACTATGCTTCATTTGTGGAAGGTTGGTCTCAGAGAATATCCAATTTCCTTCTATTATACGAAATTTCCTACTTTTCACCAAGCTCCCTGCACCTGCCATGTGCCTGGTTCCAACATCCTAGAGACAACGCTAAAAGCTTTCAAAGTATACATTAAGGAAAATGAAGGAGTTAATTTGAGTTAAGAAATCTAAGTGTCCAATTAAATTTTTTAAGTTCCTCAACTCACAAAAGTATTACCTTAAGATGTGCAGCTAGATGCCCACCCCTAGCTTTAGGGAAGCTAATAAGCTCAATGGATGTAGCTATTATCTATCAAAGATGAAGGTCCATGGTCACTTGGTTGCTAGAGGTGTCTAAAAATTTACTAAACAAATAGATTTGACACCTAAGTACATCAAGAATCCCGATAGAGTGGCTAACTATTGCAATAGATCCTGTTGCAACTCAAGATTGGGTGGTGTAAGATGTAGAGGCATTGAACATCATCACATTGCCCACTGCTACTACAAACATTGTCCTTCCATGCATATAGTTGGATAAGACATTAACAAAAGCAAAAAAGGTGCTCAATGAGATGCTCGAGGTGAGCAATGGAGCCAAAATACTTGACCTCAAGGCCAATTTTACAAGATGAACATAGACGAGGGAGATTCAAAGCAAGACTACTTCACAAAGGTGAAAATGGTCAAAGATCAACGTGTGGCAATTGATAAAAAATAATATTAATTATGGATTATAAGATTGGTGCTTTGCATGCTTCCCCAAATCTACAAAGGGTTTGTGATAACCGCAATTATAGGATAGAGGTCAACACTAGTATCGTTTGAAGAGTTGCTTCCATTGTTCTTGTAGGAAGAGGCTCAAGAGAAGAAGTTTGGTGGGTCTGGAGATGAGGCCTTCCTAGCAAAAAGGAATGCAAAAGGAAGATTGAAAAAAAACAATATGGAATAGGGTTTTCCAAAGGCAATATCGGATAAGAAGAACAAAACATGCTTTAACCATAGGGATGTTAGGACATTTTCTGAGAGACTAGAGAAGTGAGAATGTGGTTTCAAGTTTGAATGGATCAAGAAAAGATGATTGGATTTCACGAAGGTAGAGATAGAAAACAAAAAGGTAGAGTTGACCTATGAAAATATAGAATAAACAAATGTTAGAAAGAAATACATGTTCATTACAAGTATGCAGAGCTTGCATGGAAGACAAGTAGCATCGAAATTTGTCTCTATTTTTCCTCATTTTTCCATACTCTCCCCCTACTTTTCTTTAATTTTTTCCCCCTTTTCCCTTTTCCAACCCCCTATCTTTTTCCTAATTCCCCCTAATTTTTTCTTATGTTCCCAAATTTTCTAAAATTTTCCTATTTGTCTCTAACCCCCTTACCCCCCTGCCCCATTTTTAATCTTACCCTTCCCCCTAATTTCCTCTATATTTCCCTAATTTTCTTACTTTTCTTCCCTTTATTTCTCCCTAATTTCCCCCTATTTTTTCCTATTGCTCTCCCTTTTTCCCCCCAATTTTATTTTCTCTACTTTTCCCCTATTTTTTCTACTTCCCCCCCCTTTTCTCTCACTAACACTCTATAACTTCTCCTAAATTCCCCTAAATTTTCTCTTTTTTCTCTAAATTTTTTCTATTTTTTAAATTTACCCTATTTTTCTCCAACCCCCTCTCCCTCCTTACTCCGTCTCCCTAGTCTCTTTTGCTCCCGACTACCTCTCTTCCTCAACTCCTCACACCCCTGACTCTCTCTTCTCGCGACTGCCAAGTTCCCTCACGTACTTAAATCCTCACCTTCGACCATTCCCTTTGACCTCTCGACATTCTGTTCGAGTCTACTCCACCTTTCGGATACCCTGCCTCCAACCCTTCCCATCTCATTCCACTAGCATGGTCTCCACATCCCACTCACTACTCTAGGCTTAGACCCATGTTGTCTCCAAAACCCTCAAGCCCTGCTATCCTCTATCCTACCCATCACCTATGTTGTGCAAACCCGAGCTATCCTCACCACCTACTCTCTACTTCTCAATCCCCATGCTGTCTGTACCCTCTCCCTCACCGCTGCCATCTTCTAGTGACTGTCTCGCTGTGACCACTGGCTCCTTCATCAAATCTTGCATCTGTTTTCATTTGTGTCCCTATCTACCATGGATTCACAGGTTTTTCTCTCTTTTTTGTTCACACCTTAATTGCTATCCATTTTTAATACAAACCCCCTTAATTTCCACCCCTCTCTTCTCTTATTATTTCCTCATCCCTTTCTTTTCTTAGTCCCTCTCTCATAATCTACCCTCTTTACTCACCTTCTCTAACCCCCCCCTTTTTCCCTCTTACCTTTAATCCCCCCCCTCCCTTCCTTTATAGCCTACCCGTGTCCTTTCTTCTCATTTCTTTTATATTTCATTAATTTCCTCCTTTATTACTTCCTTTTTTTCACATGGAAAGTGCCCATGCCTACCACCTAGCCCCTAACATTGGGCACTCCCATGAAAGTATCGAGAGGGGATGTGTGATTAAGACATCAGCCTCTTATATTGTTGGTAGTCTCCATGTGTGATTGTATATGGGACTAATCAGGCACTTCACCACTACATTATTTACTAGACTAATGAGTACCTTCACCTCTATGCATGGAATGTGCCCCCTTGAGGGGGTTTTCCATTTTTTGAGCAAAAACCCCCGAGCAATGAGCAGACAAGAGGTGGGAGGGGTCAAAATATATAAGCTCAAGTCATTTTTGGGGAGAAGAAAAATTCAAATTATTTCAAGGAATATGTAAGTAAATATGAAATATTGATAAATAGATATAGATGTAAATATACCTTTATATAATATACATATATAATGTCCAAGTGGTGACTTATTTTATGACTTTCAAAAATCCTTTCTTTTCCTTTCACCATTGGTTGGATCATGAAATCTTGAGCAAATATCCTCTTTACAGTTCCTTAAAATGACGTAAGAAAAATATATAATACCTTTTTAATAGACCCTCTACGTGTATTTTACCAAAGGAATATGGTTTGAAGAGCTTGACCCAACCCTATTCCGCTGGTGGAATACCCTTGGAGAGCCTACGTAGAAGGGGTCATAGCTTTTGCTCCTTAGCTCAGATTGAGGAGCTGTAAAAAGAAAGAATGTTCAAAATTTCATGATCTAATATGCAATGGTAGGCTTAAAATTATACTTTTAATAGTTGTAAAGAGAAAATTTGAAAATTTGAAGATGTATATGAGAGTTACAACTTCTTCCTAATTCATACTATGGTAGGAAGGAGTTCAGTAGAGACCAAATTTCCTTAAAAGTACTTAGGTTTGGAGAATTGGAAATATTTTGAAAATACCTCCCTTGCCTTCCCATATTTGTTTATGTATTAGAGATTAATTTATGATCAATTATAATGGCTTCAAGTATGAGGTTTCCAATATCTTTTTCCTACTATTAGCCAGAAAAGAAATCAAGACAAGAGGCTAAAGGATAGGTATGGCGATGCTCGAGGGCCATAGAGGAATAGGGAACATGAGGGGAGGAGCGTTAACATGGGTGGGGAAAAGGGATTAAGAGGGGAGGGAAAGAAGAGGGAGACTATGGCACAAGGGGAGAGGGAGAGGGGAAAGAGGAGTATGTACATGGGTGGAGGAGGAATGTAGAGATGGAGACATCAAGGGAAGACGGTCATGCTTTATTTGAAAGGAAGGATGAGGGGAAATATCAAAGTACTAGCTAGGTGGCTTTACAAGAATGAGCGTGTCTCATCAAGGAATAGCCCCCTCCTTTTATAGCCAAGAGAGAGGGTCTCTCCCAATAAATGCATCCTCCCACATGCATGGTGTGTGTGGAAGAGTCTCCCATGTGGGCTAGGTAGTTATGCACTCTCAATTGTGTGCGATAATGCTTGGCCACATTTTTCCACATATATCAACTGCCATATCCCAAGTCTATGATACTTCCTTGGTCTCTTTCCAATTTTATAATACGTTCAAACATCTAGGAGGACAAGTGGAGTGTTGGCACAAGGAATCTTGCCACCTCATCCTACTTTCCCCATTATTTAACTTGCACTCTTGGAGCTTCTATACCTCCCCCACATGGGCCTATCCTATATGGAGGGAATAACCCAATATAATATCCATCTCCACCTATTTTATATTACTTCTCCCATGGACTTTGGGCCATATCTCACTAAATGCAGGCATGGGACCGCCTAGGTGGAGGGGTGGCACATGGAGGAGCCATGCCACCTTAACATTTTATAATATTACTACCATGGATTATGTACAACACACCTTATGGGTCCTCTTACGTGGAAGGGTGGCACATGGTCATGCCCTGCCACCTCAACCTGGGCCCTATGCACTCCATATTTTATTATACTATTGCCACACATACAAGCACACATACAAGCACACACTCATATTTATGCCTTTTTACTTTGGTCAAATTTATCCATAACAGTTTCCCCCCCCAAGGCAGGGAATGCACAGCATTTCCATGCTTGGGACCATCACGCACAAAGAAGGGCTTGAGATAATGCTTGTTGATCACCTTCTTGCCATATGGCTCATGCAGCTCCTAAACTTGTACAGACCCATTGCTACGTTCCTTGATGACTTTGTATGGACCGAGAGTGGCAGAAACTTCTTATCCATTTGGTGGTCCAATCTGTTATCAAAGCATAGCACAACATCCCCCTCAGCAAAGTATCTTTCCCATCCCTTGTGAATCTTAGCATTTGAGCGGGCCTTTTGTCGATTCTTTTGGATCTCTATTTGGTGTAGTGCAAGGCGTCAGGTTTCATCTAACTTCTCAAGTTGTACCAATCTAGCCTCTACATGTTCATCTTCTATCATCCTCTATTCTTGTGCCAATCTCAAGGCCGGAATCTCTATCTCTAGTGGTAAAACTGCCTCAGTACCATACACCAACTCAAAAGGAGTGTGACATGTAGACGTTTTATGAGCGATGTTGTAAGCCCACACAGCTTTAGTGACCTTCTGATCCCACTGGCTCCTATTCCTTGTGGCCATTTTTCCCATGGTTTTACAAAGGAGGCCATTGGTCTGCTCCATTTGACCCATGGATTGACAAGAAAGTGGGATCATGCTAAGCCTAGTGTACATAAGATCGATGTAAGGACTACGGAGGCTCAAAGCATATAATTAAAAACATGAGGAGAGAGAAACCAAATGGGAAACACTCAATCTATTTCAATCTATATGATCAACAATACATGATAGGCTTCTTATATAGAGAGAGCCTTTAGAATAGTCAAACCATGTGGGATTCTCTCATCCATATCTCTTCTTGTGGATATCCTCAATCCACATCTCCACATCATGTAGTCCACATCCTAGGGTGGCTACTTTAATTCTTTCCTATACCATACCTTGACCCTTTAATCTATGTGCTCATGGCACCATATCTCTCAACACCTCCCCTTGGTGCCATGATCCTTTGGATACTGCAAGGTGGTCAGATGTGAGTTACATTCCATCACCTCCCCTTAGTGCATGCATTGCTACTTAAGGTGGTAAAGTGTGGCTTTTACATGTCAATACCTCCCCTGGGTGCTTTCATAGCTAATCTCAAGTGGTCAGGTTTGATTACAAACATATGGACTGTAGGTAGAAAGGATGTTGCTTCTCAATGCTTCATGTCGATGGCGTGCACTTCTTCACTTGACATAGCTTGATGCATGATGCTTTGTTCTTCCATGTGCCTTGATGCTTTATGTGTGGATGCCATGCTTCATGCTATGGTCATCTCATGCACTTGTGCTTTCGGCATGCTTATTGCATTCATGCATTGATTTGTCATTTGTTGCAAAGGTCTTACCAACTGATTTCTTTCAATATTGGTAGTGTCTAATTGCTAACAATGATTCTTATCTGACAGGAACGTAGAGCTTGAAAAAGCGATCACTTTTCCTTTTTGGAGTGTGTGCAAAATCCTCCTAGATTGCAAGTTACGGCTTGTTGAATTTTTGTGAAGAAGAGGGGGCCTTGATGATGTGGCATAGGGATTCACATTCTGCTAACAGGCCTGTGCTTACAAAGGCACTATGCTTAGGTGGCACTATGCCATGTGGCAGTCTTCTAACTAGACTGAGTTAACTCAAGGGTAGATAAACTGAACTATGGTCCAAGCATGGAACTTAACCATACTACCTTAACCACCCCTAACCATGGCTTAAGGTGGGTTAACTTAACTAGTCCTATCTGCCATGTGTCATTTTTCTAAGGTCTAACCTTAGGGAGAAGGAGAAGGTGATAGGGAAGGCATCGATGGCCGGTGGCATGGAGAAGAAGGTGAAGATGCTATTAATGTCACGATGGAGGTGCTACTCCTTCTGGTGTTGCTCCTTCTGGTGCTACAGGTGAGCAGATTGGAGGTCGTTGCTCTGTCATGGAAGCCTTGAGCTACTGCTCAGACGTTGTCATGCTAGAACTGCAGATAGCTGCGGGTGAGCAGTACAATTGGCTGGAATTATTGTTCAAGCTAGCTACTGCTGTTGGTTGTGACCAAGCCCAAGTGGAGAGCCGTTGCTGCAGGTTGTTCTATTGCGATTCTTGAGCCCAAAACGATTCTTCTCTGATGATGGGGAGCTTCGTCGATGAAACTTTCATGCGAGACCCTTAAAAAGAATTCATGGGCTTCCTAGCTCGGGAAACCAGCTTGCTGCACTCAAACTTGTCATCCTTTGCGTGTATATTGTAGCACCCATCGATTCACTTTCTTCCTCCTCATCCTCGACAGTGGAGCTTTTATCACTGCTCTTGCTTGTTTTAGTTTCCTAGACTTTGGCGTGAGTGTCTTGTGTGAGCCAGCAATGGTGCAAGGCTGCCAATGATCAAAGACTCTGGGAGGGTATCTGCACTCAGAATTGGCCTTCAGCTACTTCACACATTCAACGGCTCAAATCTCTTTGGGTGGCTTTCGCTCTATGCCTACGTTCGCTCTTATTGCGCCCTTATTCTCCATAGAGAGCCGTGGAACTTGGAGCTGCATTGAGCTTTGTTTGGACTGTTTTTGCCGATTCTCATCACCCTTCTTCTGCATCTTGAGCTGATTGAGGAGATGATTGTGGAGCTTGGTGGCTCATGTAGAGGTGCCTACATATGGACCTCACCCTTCTTCATTCTATAAGCATTCTCTTGTTTTGTGTTCAGCTCCATGCTTTCCTTTCACTTCTCCAACATGGTATCAGAACACTATGATCCTCCTTGAGCCCATTTATGCCATGTCATCATCTTCTTCTTCTTCTTCCCCACCTTCCTCTCCATTTTTCCCCTTTCTGCCCAACCACTTGGAGGGCTGAATTCTCCTGCTACAAGTGACCTCTTCTAGAGTCCTTCTGGCTGGAGAGACCCTTCATATAGGCGACCTCCCACGTTAGAGCAATTAGGAAATGGTGCCCTCAAACCCGTGCAACAACTGCTTTCTTTCTGATGCCATTTCGTGCAATACGACTTGTTGGAGCAACCATTTCAAAATTCCTCTAAGCCACGCTTGCACAACAACATGAGCTAGCTCCTATCCAAATTTGAAGTGAAATGGTCCACCAAGGAGGGAGCAAACGTGAAAAAAACCAGTCGACAATCAAGCCCTTGGCTATGGTGATGTGACGCGGCATTTTGACTTTCCTCTTCAGTGGCTCTTCTCTGGTATACCAGCTTTATTTCTACCTAAAAAGCCCTCTTTTCTTTGTCTTAAAGAGTGAGATACAAGTCCTCAAAGATCAGGCCTTTGTTTTGGACAGTTTTGACAGTATTGTGAATTTGGTGCTACATTAGATGCTACGTTGGCATTTCTAATATTTTAAAGTGTTGAATAGCATCAGTACAATTGTGGCTACAACTTTCTTTTAGGTTTCTATACCTAGATTTGCTCAAAATACTTTCATTTAGCCACCTCTATGAAGCATGCAAGTTGAAGTATCATTTCCACTATGATTTTTATTATGGAATTTGGTTACAAATCTTTGCTACACCAAATGCTTGTACTTTGAAGCTTTTCAGTTTTTTCTAGCCTTGTAAGAGAGTAGACACTACCCAATTCTCGGGTTAGACCCTCTCATGGTTTGCTTATGCAAAATATGTGGAAAGCCAAATCATGAAGCAATGTTTTGTTATGCTACAATGGAAAAGAATGCCAACATGTCTTCCTTGTTGCAGATTGCCAAGATAATGGTTGCCAAGAAGAAAGCAACTACAAAACCAGAAATTGCCAAATTACTTTCGGTTGATGTGCCTCCACTAGATGAGGCCTCCTATGATGATTATGCTTTTTGAACCAGCTCCACATATGCTCCATATCTCTCTTTTATGTTGAGTCAAGGTACTCTACCTGGATAGTCCTCCAAAATGAAAGGAATAAACTATTGTGTTCTTTGTAAACACCTCTGGTCACCATATGATGTAGGCCATGTGTATGTGTTTAACTCCATGGTACTCCTGCAGACATTGTGTGCATGTACATGCAGGGGAGATAACCATTGGGGGGTCTTATGTATCCCTTTGTTTGCCTCACACCCTTGGGAACCCTTGCTAGCATGAGATCCTAGCCATAGATTTATCCTTGACCACCATAAGATGGCTTGAGATACTATGTGACTAGATGTATCCTTGACATAGCTTGAGGCATTCCCTTGAGCGGAGGTTTGTTGGGATATCTCAAGGTGTATGCCCCAGGCACACCTTGGGTTCTATGTGTGTGTGCTAGAGGCACAATTAGGTGCCCATAAGCACTGTTAGGTGGTGGTAGATGCCACATAGGCTGGCTGAGAGATTCTAGGAGCTGATTGAGGAGATGATTTTGGAGCTTGGTGGCTCATGTAGAGGTGCCTACATATGGACCTCATTCTATAAGCATTCTCTTGTTTTGTGTTCAGCTCCATGCTTTCCTTTCACTTCTCCAACAGAGACTGCCATTTGCATCATTGACCCTTTGGAAGGCCAACCTAACCTTCATGACGTGCTCCTTACGTGACGAGAATATACAGAAATCATCTAAAAACACCTCCAAGAAATCCCCCAAATAAGGAGCAAACACCATCCGCATAAATCTTTGAAAGGTAGCAGGAGCATTAGTGAGGCCAAATGGCATTACTTTGAATGCAAATGTCCCCCAAGGTGTGGCAAATGTGGTTTTAAGCACATCTTCTTTGGCAATTCTGATTTGATAAAACCCAGAGTAACCATCACAGAAAGTATACATCTCATGACCACTTACCTTCTCAAGACTGAGGTCTTGAAAGGGAAGAGGATGATGGTCCCTCTTGGTGGCTACATTGAGTTTCTTATCGTCGATGCAAACCCGCCACTTGATGTTTTTCTTTGGGGTGACTACCACTAGTGAAACCCATTCAGTATTGTGAACCGGAACAATAAACCCAGCTTCTACAAGTTTTTGCAACTCTAAGCACAAAGCATCGATTTGTAGGGGCCCTAATCTCCGATACTTCTAAGCCACAGGCTTCGCATCAGACTTCAACTCTATCTTGTGCTCTATGGCAGTCACATGGCAAAGGTGGCGGTAGCTAGTTGCAAAAAGGTCAGGGAAATCTTTGAACATTTCTAGAAATTCATCTTTCTCACTTGGAGTGAGGTTTGGGGAAAGCATAGATTCAAGCTGTTGAGGACTAGCTGTTACCTTTTCTACAGGTGGCGGGGTTGGAGACACCCCCATCATGTAAACTTCCTCATCTGAGGACTCCTCCCCCCTGTCTGATCCTTCCATTGATTCAGACACCAAGGATGAGAGAGTATCACTGTCTTGCTCCTCTTCTTCTTCTGGTTTCGTGGCACGTGGTTGCACCGGGATCTTCTCCTTAGAAGCACCAAAAGACATGTGTCCTGTCTTCCAATAGCTGATTGCATCACTCTTTCTCAACCATGGTCTCCCAAGTATGGCTGGGTAACTCCTGCCTATATCTTCGATGTCCACTACATAGAAATTGATGGTGGTGGTCAACCCATTGACAGTGATGGGCAAATCCTCAATGACTCCCAGGGTGGCAAGTCGTCGACCATCTGCTACCTTGATTTGAGTGGAGAACATCTTGTACATTTCAAATTCAATTTCTTCATGATTCGGGGCACCATGATATTACATGCGGCTCCCCCATCAACACACACACTTTTGACACGACAATTATCTATGATGACATCTACTGTATGTGGGTGCCGATCAATTTCTTCAGAGAGAAGAGACGTCTCGTACCTTTTCCTTTTTCTTGCTCCTCCTTGTTGAGAGCCCTTGCTGTAGCTCACATCTCACCTTAGGGCTTAATGCTATTAGTTGAGGGAGCGTGATGCTCAAAGAATGATGAGCAAGGTCCTAAACGACCGAATAGTCTTCTTGCCCTGAGTTGATGGGAAAATCCAAGGGCGACCACTTACTCCCACGAGATCTTTTAGTATTCTCTGTTGGTGGGTGTGCCATCTCAGCATCTGAGGGCTCTGAGAAGGCCACCTTCTTCCTGGGGCGACCTGGTCCATGGTTTGAAGAGGGGTCCGAGGTGGTACGACTTCTTTTCCCGACGTCAAGGATCTCTATGTCAGAATCCTCAGTGCTTGATTTACTTAGAAAATTCACCCTTGGAATATTGGGGCATTTTGTGCGATAATGACCCTTCTGGTGGCACTCATAGCACACAACATTGGCACATTCTCTTGGAGGGTAATTGGATTGATTTCTTATGCCCACCATCTCAAGCCGAAGATCATTCAGGGCCTTGGCTAGGTCATTGACTCCGAGTTCCTTAGCAGGAGGGGTCGGGGGAGTAGGAAGGAGGGGGGCTCGTGGGCGAGGCTGGGGAAATCTTCCAGGCGGAGGTTGAGGATATACTCCTTGTTGAGGGTAAGCATCTAAGGGAGGACCATACATTTGAGGTGGAGGCGGTGGATACATCCCTGATGAGGGGTGGGGGTATGCCCTTGAGTTAGACCCCCCAGGTTGTTGTTACAAGAATCGAGGGGGTTGCGGAGGGACAATCGTCTTCTTTGAAGTAGGGTCACACTGAACTTTATTAAACTTTTGAGCAATCTCATGTGCTAGTACCATAGTTTTTGAATTCTCCCATTTAAGCTTGAGGTAGAATTCGTCACTTACTCCTGCTACAAGGTAGCCCAGCACATGCTGAATCATTCTAGCTCGAAATCTGACATTGTCCTCTTGCATGGCAATTAAACAGTCCAAGAGCACGGCCGCTCAATCCACAATTGACGCGTCGTCTCACCTTCTAACTGCTTTAAGTTTTCCACCTACAGGTACACATTCTCTGGCTCCTCTTCTTTGCCGAAATACTCAATCATTGCTGCTGTCCAGCCATCGAGCTCCACCATCTACGTTCTACAACGAACAAGCATCCTGCCTTATAGCCCCTTCTCCAAAGCGACCAGATGGAAGCGTTACCCACGTACACTTTGATTTAAGTCTCTGTATAATAACATGACCAATGCGTTTATGCCAGATATCAATATCTGCAACTACACCGGTCCCATGTGCAAACATTGTTGTACTCAATTCAGGCATATCCACATCCAACATAAACATCTTGCCCTTCTTCTTTCCTTTTGCTATCAAGCGACTGTTATTTTTCATATCCTCAACAAAGCATCCATGAGGATTAAATCTGACTTGCAAGCCCTGCTCAACCATTTGACCAACAGAAACCAGGTTCTTGGTGATATTAGGGACATGAAATACATCAGACAAGTATTTCTTTTTCCCATCCTGCATAGACAAAGGAATTTTACCAATCTGCACAATAGGTTGGCCAGCTTTGGCAAATGTCTTCAGCTTGCTTCTCATACCACACTTGAGCCAAACCCTCTAGAAATGTGGGAAGAACCAACAGCCATCTATCTTCAGTCAGAAAGTTGAGAGAAACACGACGACGCTTGAAGGCCACAAGATACTCATTTGGATTTTCTTCAACCTGTCCACAGAACACAGGAATGTTTGCCATGCTTGGAAAATGGAAAAGAGAGGTGAAATGAGGCTTATCTATTGACAAACAATAGAAAGAGGAAGCTTGAACTGAAAATCTGGTGAAGATACATCCACAAAGCATACATAGGCAGGGTAGGGTGTGACTGGTGTATTGTGAAATACTACACGGGAAGAATCTTCAGCATAGAATAGCTCATAGACAATCTTAAAAGGACCAACCCTCATGATATTGCATCCATGTGGTCCTGTGCCTACACGGTCATTAGGCGGGGCTGAATACTATGTGACATTCATTGATGATGCAACTAGGAAAGTGTGGGCTTATGCTATAGCTCGGAAGAGTGATGTGTTTCAGGTATTTCAAAAATGGTTGGCGTACTTCAGAGCAAAATCCAGTTGCAGAAAAGATGAACCGTACCATTCAAGAAAGGCTGCAATGCATGCTTTCCGATGCAAGTCTTTCTGGTGGTTTTTGGGCTGAGGCAATGAAGGCTGCAGTGCATGTGATCAATAGATCACCTAGTAAGAGTTTGGATGGTGGTATTCCTAAAGAGGCATGGAGTGGCAAGAAACCCTCTTACTCTCATTTGGGTGTGAGGCATATGCACATGTGCCAAAAGAGCTTCGAAAGAAGCTAGATCCTAAGTCTAGGAAATGCATCTTTCTGGGTTATGGTGAAAGTGGAGAGATGGGCTATCATGTCTGGGATCCAGAAGCAAAGAAGATCATATGCAGCCATGATGTAGTCTTCAATGAGAAGAAGATGCATAAGGCACCCATGAGGGATGTGGAAATGAGGAGAATCACTTTCCAGGACGTGAATCCACCTACATATGTTGATAGACAACAAGCTGTCCATGCACCAAATGTGCAAGAAATGGTACCACCAAGTACTCCCACAGGTATACAATCAAGGGTAGATGATGGATCATCTATTGGTCGAAATGATGAGCCAAATGTGGCTGATATGCAAGTGGGACAACAAGCTGAAATACCCTTAAGAAGATCATCTAGAGTGTCTAGATCGCCTGATAGGTTTGTTCCAGGGGTAGACTATGTGATGCTTACTGATTGCGAGGAGCCTTCTTGCTAGAGAGAGGCTATGATGCATGAGGATCAATGCAAGTAAGAGTATGCTATGCAATCAGAGATGAGTTCACTTATGAAGAATAAGAGTTGGGACTTGGTTTCTTTGCCACATGGAAAGAAAGCATTGCCATGTAAATGGGTCTACAAGATGAAGGTCACAGGTGATGATGTGCCTAGGTACAAGGCCCGTTTGGTCGCTAAAGGGTTCAAGCAAGAGAAGGGTATGGACTTTGATGAGATATTCTCTCTGGTTGTGAAGATGACCACACTTAGATGCATGCTTGGACTAGTGGCAGCAGAGGATATGGAGCTTATGCAGATGGATGTCAAGACAGCTTTCTTGCATGGGGATCTGCATGAGGAAATTTACATGGTGCAACCGAAAGGCTTTGAAGAAAATGGCAAAGATTTTGCAAGCTGAAGAAGAGTCTCTATGGTCTTAAGCAAGTGCCTAGAGAATGGTATCAGAAGTTTGTTGCTTTTATTTAGTCCCAGGGTTTTAGAAGGAGTGAAATTGATCACTGCCTCTACACTGAAAGGGCTAAGGATAATAGCGTGATACTCCTAGCACTATATGTGGATGATATGCTATTGGCTAGCAAGAATACTTATGAGCTAGATGCATTAAAGGCCAAGTTGCATGAGGCCTTTGATATGAAGGATTTGGGACTTGCAGGTCATATTCTTGGTATGCGCATCACGCATGATTGGAGTAGGAAACTCCTTTGGCTTTCACAGAAGGAGTATGTTACAAAAGTATTGCAGCGTTTCAATATGGAGGGGGGGAAGGCAGTGAGTACTCCATTACATTTGTATGTGAAACTGAGTCATACAAATAGTCCCAAATCAGATGAGGAGAGGGCCATGATGGCCAAGGTTCCTTATGCATCAGCGGTTGGGAGTCTTATGTATGCTATGATAGCTACTAGACCAGACATTGCATTTGTAGTGGGACTTGTTAGTCGGTATATGGCTAATCTAGGGAAGAGGCATTGGGAGGCAGTTAAGTGCATCATGAGGTACATGAAGGGTACCAAGGAGATGTGCATCTGCTTTGGTAGAGGAGACATGTGTGTACTTGGGTACATAGATTCAAACTATGCAGAGGGCATGTGGATAGTAGGAGATCCACTTCTGGTTATGTGTTCACCTTTGTAGGTGGTGCAGTGTTGTGGATGTCTCGTGCAGAGAAGTGCGTTGCTTTGTCTACCATAGAGGCTAAGTATGTTGTAGCCACAGAGGGTTGCAAGGAGGCTATATGGCTTGATCATCTAGTGGGAGATTTGGGGATTCATACAGGTGTATCGACGTTGCATAGTGATTCTATGAGTGCTATTTAGCTAGCACGAAATCCGATCTTTCATGCAAAGACCAAACACATTGAGGTCAGGTACCATTTCATCAGGGAGGTACTTGAGGACAAGTGCATAGAGCTTGTCAAGGTTCATACGGATGATAACCCTGTAGATATGCTGACGAAGAGTCTACCTAGTCAGCGGTTTGAGTATTGTCGTGTATTGATGGGCATTGGATAGTATGCTCCCTGGTTGTTCTCCGTTAAAGGCACATTGTCCTTTACGTGGGAGGTTTTGAGGGTTAAAGGTCACTCTGCCTTTAACCCCGGTTATGTACAATACTCAAACACATATATAAATGAATGAAAAAGAAGATTAGGGTGTTCTGCTCCCACCAAAACTTGTGTGGCTCTCTGTTTCTCTCTCTCCCTCTTCCGTTCTTGCTTTCGTTGAGAGCACTCTCAATACGCACATTAAGGGCAAGTATTTCCCTAGCTTTCTCCTCCTTAAATGCTAAATCCAATCCACATGTTTATTGAATTTGGATTTGACCTCATGCAAAATCAAATTATCGAGCTTGGAAATAACATGCAAAGGGGGATCACTCACACATTGGTGTATAGCTTCTTGAATGCGTTCTTGGCTAGATTGCTTCTAATAATGCCCTAGGCTAACCCATGGATCTCGACTCAGCTAAGGGGGGAGAGAGAGAGAGAGAGAGAGAGAGAGAGAGAGAGAGAGAGAGAGAGAGAGAGAGAGAGAGAGAGAGAGAGAGTTCTATGTTCCTTGGCATGTACCCTCTATCCAAATGCCTCTTTTAACACTACTTGAACCTATCAAATGTTCATGAATGTTTCTTTTAGAAACCTTTTGTCAAATGATATAAAAACTTTTATGGATTATTTTCCATTGGTAACATGTACCTAGGACTATATTGGTAAGCTTTGAGGTGGACAATCTAATGCTCATAGTCCCTCAAGCAAGGATGTGCACAGTTTTCAAGTAATAACCTACTAGCAGAAAAGTCCAAGCGATAATTTTTGACACCAACCATGCTTGTATATTTCTCAAAGGAATATATAATTCTTTCTTAATTTCTCATTTATAGAACCATATACTTACTTATTTTTCATTATAACCCGCATTTTAGAGAACATCATCTATACATGAACAAATAGTGAACACTTTAGAAACTCCTATAAATACCTCCCTACCATACTCTCTTTTGAGGATTATGGTAATGAAATCAATTTAAAAGAGTTTCCCTAATCTTTAGCAATCCCATATTTGAAGCTCTCATATAACAATGTATACCATATTCCTTAGATGAGTAGTGTTATGGATAAATTTGACCAAAGTAAAAAGGCATAAATATGAGTGTGTGCTTGTATATGGCACTAGTATAATAAAATATGGATTGCATACGGCCCAGTGTTGAGGTGGCAGGGCATGACCATGTGCCACCCTTCCACGTAAGAGGACCCATAAGGTGTGTTGTACATAATCCATGGTAGTAATACTATAAAATGTTAAGGTGGCATGGCTCCTCCATGTGCCACCCCTCCACCTAAGCAGTCCCATGCCTGCATTTAGTGAGATATGGCCCAAAGTCCATGGGAGAAGTAATATCAAATAGGTGGAGATGGATATTATATTGGGTTATTCCCTCCATATAGGATAGGCCCATGTGGGGGAGGTATAGAAGATCCAAGAGTGCAAGTTAAATAATGGGGAAAGTAGGATGAGGTGGCAAGATTCCTTGTGCCAACCCTCCACTTGTCCTCCTAGATGTTTGAACGTATTATAGACTTGGGATAGACTTGACCAAGGAAGTATCATAGACTTGGGATATGGGAGTTGATATATGTGGAAAAATGTGGCCAAGCATTATCGCACACAATTGAGAGTGCGTAACCGTCTAGCCCACATGGGAGACTCTTCCACACACACCATGCATGTGGGAGGATGCATTTATTGGGAGAGACCCTCTCTCTTGGCTATAAAAGGAGGGGGCTATTCCTTGATGAGACACGCTCATTCTTGTAAAGCCACCTAGCTAGTACTTTGATATTTCCCCTCATCCTTCCTTTCAAATAAAGCATGACTCTCTTCCCTTGATGTCTCCATCTCTACATTCCTCCCCCACCCATGTACATACTCCTCTTTCCCCTCTCCCTCTCCCCTTGTGCCATAGTCTCCCTCTTCTTTCCCTCCCCTCTTAATCCCTTTTCCCCACCTATGTTAACGCTCCTCCCCTCACGTTCCCTATTCCTCTATGGCCCTCAAGCATCGCCATACCTATCCTCTAGCCTCTTGTCTTGATTTCTTTTTCGGAAAATAGAAATGGTGTGGCTGCTGGGATCGAAATCTCCACAGCTAGTGGTGTAAAATCTGTTACTCCTACGACTGGGTGCGGCTCTGTGGCCTCTTCCATGTGCAGTTCTCTACTTTTGCACCTCCAAACTGCGTGCCTTCCCTATCTCTATGGCTGCAAAACCTCCCTGCTTCTATAAAACATCCGTGCTCCCTCTGAGTTCCTGCGTGCGCATCCGTGCATCTACCGTGTACACCCGCATGCATCGTGGACAGGTCGCGATGATTTTTTGGGCTCCTGCGTCTTCTGGTCACGAACAGTTTTTTTGGGTTTCTGTAAAACTATAACAGATCCTGCGCCCCCCCTCTCTTCTCTTCTTCTCCTTCTCCTTCTCTTTCTCTTCCCCTCTCCTCTCCTCTCTTTTTATTAAAGAGTGGGATTTGAACCCAATGCCTCCCCCTTCACAAAAGGGAGACTTATCGTTGGGCCAGCAGATAAGAAGTGATGAAAATGTAATGATTTTTGCTTATATATTGAAATCTCAAGAACTGTGACTCTAACCGTAGGGACTTTTCACATGCTGTAAAAAGCAAAAGTACTTCACTTCCTGTGCTCTACTCATATCTGCTACTAGATCACAAATTTTGAACTTTTTCAAGTTCACTTCACGAATGCACGCCACACGAGGAGGGTGGATATTTATGTCACTTCTCGACAAGTTTAAGGAGTTGGTGCCTGGTCCTCCGCGCCTTACGGCTACCAATGGGCGAGATCTCTTTCTTGATCTTCATGTCGATCTTCAACAACTGATTGTACAGTGCATTGCTCAAGGAGACGACGGGTGGGATGATACACCGTGGATGATTCAAGGTGAAGAACTAGTGATATGCTGGGAGGACTTTGATTTCAACTCTACTCATTGTGCAGTGATCGAGCTACTTGCTACTTTGGAGGTAATTAAAAGGGTGTCCTTCTTCAAAGGGTGGGATGCTCCCCAAGCTTGGGGGGAGATTTGGCACATCTGCTTCTTAATTCCTGTGGATAAGCTCGTCTTGAATAGTTTATTCTCAATCTCACTACAAAGGTTTCTAGGGCTCAGCTATGGTTGGTAATGTTTCGACCAAGGAATCCCTTTGTACCTAATCAACCCTTTGTGCCTCATTTTGAGCTTCAAGTTGTAATTCTTTTTGGTTTAAAGATAAACTATCAACAAAGGATTGCAAGTTTATTTGGTGCTGAACGTTTGGCTCAAGTATTAAATTCTCCCCACCCTCTCCTTCTACCTATCTTGGACTACCGAGAAACTTGGGATGTCTGGATTTTCGTCTTGGTGTGATGACATCTTGGATCCTTCAATTTGATGGAGCTTACAAACCTTCGACCAAGGCTACTGGCGTGGGTGTGAAGCTCACTTCACCAAGTGGTAAGGAGTATTGTTATAGCAAGTCTGCACCTACAAGTACATGCAACCAAACTGAGTACTTAACACTCATTTTTGGGCCACAAAAGGCACAAGAACATCATGTCAAGCAACTTGAGGTGCAAGGAGATTCTCAACTAGTGTGTGAACAAGTTAGTGGAAGGTGGAAGGTGCGGAGCAAAGGCTTGGTTCCACGACATCAACAAGCATTGGAACTTTGCAACCAATTTGAAGAGGTAAAAATTTAGCATATACCTCGAGCTCAAAATGTAGTTGCTGATTTCTTGGCACGTGAAGCTTGTACTTCAATCACGCATGATGCGAGTGGAAGCACCACCCCAACAAAGCTGCAAGCCACCGAGGAGGGTGATCATTTGTAAGGAATGCAAAGGTTGTGGTCATCATGAAACTAAGTGTTGGGCATATTTGATACGAGTTTACCAACTTCGGAAGATCATCACGAAGGTCCTCAAGGACATTGCTCAAAAGAAGGATGCCAGACCGCACACCCCTTGAAGAAATAGCATGGCGATTACAAGAACTGGAAGAAGCTGAAGGTGATGTGCAAGCTCTCCAATTGTTGACATTTGTCGTGTATCACCGGAGGGGGGGAAACCGACGGCTGAAATTTTTCTACTCCCATGAATTTTGAATTTTCACACCTCTCACCCATCAAATCTTGCAAGATTAAGTACCTGCAACCTACCCATGCCCTACAAATGCCCTACAACTCGCATGCACCTAGACGTGACCTTGCGTAGACTTTGGTTTGACATTGTCTTCTTTCAGGTAAGTTGTCTTCTATTCTTTACTTACCTCACCAGCTAGCTTCTTTGGGTCTATTCTGGAGTGATCGTGGCGATGGCATCAATGGAAACATGCAGCTCGCCATGGCTTGTAAGAGAAGCAGACAGAGGCTGCGAGATAGGAAACCCCTTTCTTTCCCCTTCTTTTATGGGCTGATTTAGTCTGCTTCCCATAGAGACATTGCTCACAAAATTCAAAATCATAGAAACTCAAATGTGGTACATAACCCAAACGGCATAAGAGTTTCATTCCATTCTGGCTCATGTGCCCCAACCTGCAATGCCACAAAGAAGTACTTGGCTGCTCGGTTATTGCAACAACATGATCTAACACCCCTTATACATGTAAGGGATACAAAGTCCCACACTTGGCACCCCTGGCCAAAAGCATAGAACCCTTCTGAATTTTCCAACTTCCAAAACCAAAGTTGGTCTAAAAACCAGCATCATCTAGTTGACCCATTGAAATGAGACTCTTGGTCAGCTTAGGCACATGTCTCACATTTTTCAAAATAGATGCAGACCCATTTGCAAAAGAAAACTTTATGTCACCTACTCCCACTATGTCACATGCATAGTCATTTCCAAGATGCACACAACCTATCTTTGCACTGTCATAAGTGGAGAACCATTCCCTATGGGGAGTAACATGGAATGAAGCACCAGAATCCAAAATCCAATCCTGGGAATATGCATCATCTGAAGTGGTAAGAAACTCTGTAGATAAACTAGACATGAAGAGAATGTCATTATCACTATCATGAGTTGCATTGATCTCCTCGATATTCACTTTTCCTTTGTCCTCCCTTGGACTCTCTTCCTTCTGATTTGCACCCCAATTTGCATTCTTTTTCTTATCCTTTTGCTCTCTTTTCAGCTTGTAGCAATCCTTTTTCATATGGCCCTTCTTGCCACAATGGTAACACCCAATGTTCCGTGCCCTAGATTTGCTATGAGACTTCCCTCTTTCTTGGGACTTCCCCTTGAACTGTGATTTGCCCCTTTGCACATTTAAGGCTGCATCCTGCTTGTTGCCGTCCCGTCTAATCTCCTCGGCCAACAAGCTATCCACAACATCATCAAATTTCAGTACTCCACCAGGTGCAAAGTTACTGATAGCTGTACGGAAGGTATCCCATGAGGATGGCAATGAACATAAGAGAAATATTGCCTTAGTCTCCGCATCAAAATTCATCTTCTGAGCCTGAAGCTAGCTGAAAATAATATTGAATTCATTCAAGTGAGAAGCAATGGAGACCCCTTCCTTCATCTGTAGCTCAAACAACCTCTTCATGAGGTAAGCTTTATTAGAGGCAGTTTCCTTCTCATAAGTGGCACACAATTTCTTCCACAAATCTTCCGTAGTCTGCTCATTTACTACTGTGAAATAAACTGAATCCGCAAGATGAAGTCTAATAGTAGACTTTGCTAATGCATCCAACTCATTCCAATCATCCTCAGACATATTTGCAGGCTTAGCTTCAATCCCTGCCAAGGGTTTAATCTGCTTCTTTTGAATAAGCACATCCCTTATTTGTTCTTTCCACAAAGAAAAGTTTGTCCCATCAAACTTTTTAATGTTGAAAAACTCCTTTTCAGACATGGAAGAGGATGCCATGATGCAAATAAAGCAAAATCCCAAATGCTAGTGCTTGCAAGAGAGAATCACACCAAAAACTACGTGCACCCAAATGTGTATGCCACAATAGAGTGAAATATCACCAAAACTCAAAGCTCAAAGCATCAAAAGATACAGTTGACTCATGTGCATGTACTATGCATCCATATGAGCAAATCTGGCCCAAAAGAAAATGCCAACTGCAATGGCAATCCAAAATGCCAATAGGTGCCAAGCAAAAACACCGTCTATGGGCATATGCATTACCAATAATATCTCATCCAACAGAGCATAACACTATCAATGCATCACCTGCATTGTGTCAAAGCTGTCCCTCAGCATAAAATAGCATCCATGTGCAAAGCGTCCATAAAAAATAGCATCCCACAAGGCAATCTGGGCCTATCAGCGCATCCAATAAGGATCGCAATGCATCCAAATGGCCTATAAATCATCCACTGCAACCCAATGCACACCACGAATGAACGCACATGGCTCAAACTGCAACTAGAGTTATCTGCATAAGGTATGCCCAAGAAATCATGGTCCCACGGCAATGATCGCTACTGAAAATAGAACCTGAGATGCCTCAAAACATGGGCGCCATTGCATAATCAGACTCAGCAAGAAAATCTGCAAATATCTCTCTTCTGCTGGAACTCCAAAATCCCAACCGATGAGTGAGAAATGGGAGTCAACACTTATCCACTGTCATGTGGCATAAATCTAAGGTTTCAAAACCTTAGAATGAAAAATGCATAATAGAGAGACGAAATCCAATACACAGAGATCTATAACTCTAAAAATATTCCATCGAATCGCGCAAGAACTAACAGGTAGGGGTTTTTAGGCGTCTGTAACGCAATGGGACAAACAGTTTTGGAAACCGTGGTCCCAATCACTGGGTCCAACACATAGACTGAAAAACATTTTTGGAGACTGAACTGTTTCTAAACTCCACCAAAGTATGAATGATGAGCAATATAGAAGTTTTAGGATCTCCTGAGTCCACCGGAACTGACAGATCTGCAAGTGGTTGCTCCAAACTTGAGTTCCA
>NC_141604.1:13753298-13889998 GCF_047967505.1 Dipteris shenzhenensis
ATCCTCGACCATTTTCGTACAGCCTCCCGTACAGTCCTTGCACATTTTTGGACATTCTACGACCATTTTTGTGTAGCCCATGACCATTTCCGTATAACCCTCGACCTCCCAAACCTCTTAGTCTCTGCAAGTCGTCGACAGACCGCACCTGTGCCATCAATCTCCACTCCTACCATACGGCCGGCTATCCCCTGTCAGTCCATATGGCCTTCCGTACCTTTCCCTTGCTCGTCCGTGCCTGCACCTACCCCGTTAGTACCTGCAGCTACCTCGTCTGTCCATTCTATACCCTGGCTGTCTGTCCCTACAAATATTTTATCTATACAACCTGCCTTTTCTGCACATATTTCGTCCCTTGTGCCTCAGCAGGAGCCCCCTCTTAGCCTTTTTCCTATTACATCTTCTTCCATCATTCCTGCTGCAAATGATGGCTCCTTTGTGTTCTCTGCTTTGGTTCCTCCTATTGCCTCTCCTCCTGCACGTGTTTTCATTCGGAGAAAGCATGGTGGTTTGCTTCTTTCGCGTTTTGTCAAATCGGCAAAGTTGGATCTTGCAGATGGTCCTTCTTCTTCACTCCAGCTGGATCTTCTTCGCGAGCTGTAATCTGTTTCTTACACAGACATTCCTCCATCGGGTTCCCCGTTTGTTTGTTCTCTGGATCCTGCCCTTCTGGTATCTGGTCTTCAACAAGCTCATCAGTTTGGCATCTGTCTTTATTTTATGGGCAAGATTTTATATGCAGCTCAACTTAATCATTGGGCTAAAGTTGCAGTGGGTCAAGATTGCATTTCCTCCTTTTAAATCTTTCTGGGCAAAGGTTTTTATTATGCCCATTACTCCTCAAATGATGTGGTGGAGCGACTGGTCAGTCGTGTTGGTATTCATGGGGTTGGTTTCTTTGCCTATGTGATGCCCTGGGATCCGCTTTTCGATCCGCCGTCTGCCTCGCTTCTAACTCATTGTCTTGTTTGGATTACCCTCAAAGTGTTGCCTCTGCCTCTTCTTCAGCATCTTCCTACTCTTGCAGCGCTTTTGGGGAGGCCTTTACATATTCTGAGACAGGAGTATTTGCAAGCTACCCGAGATGTTCGACTTTCTATTTTATGGGATATGATGCAGCCTGTGCCCTCTTCTCTGGATCTTGATCTGGGATTTGCCCATCCGATGCATATCAGGCCGCATTTTTCCTCTTTTCCTACAGCATGTTATCGGTGCCGCTAGGTTGGTCATTTTACACGTGACTGCCCTTCTGCTTCCAGGATCACTCCTCCTGCTCCTTCTTTAGTTGTCAAGACTACTCTTCCTTCTCCTCCGGTTTCTGCTATGGCTTCACTAGATAAGCCCTCTTTCACTGCTCTGAAGCATTAGTGGAGGAAGGTAGATAAATCACTGGTCAATCTTTTTGTTGCTAAAGAAGTTCACGATCGAACTCTTGTTGAGCACCACTAGCCTCCTCCTCAGGATATGGATGTGCCCCTTGATGAGGGGATCATATAGGATGTTGTGCATGCTATTTCTCTGGTTGATACTTGAAGTGAAGTTGATATGATCAATCTTGATTTATCACATGCAACTCCTTCATCAGAGAGTGCAGATATTGATCCAGTTCCTATGCCTGTGAAGACTATGCCAGAGTCTCTTTTTGTTCAGGATGCAGATGTTTCTTTTTCTTTGGAGTCTTTTCATCCTATGTTGAAACAGGTTTTTAACCCTGTGATTCAAAAGTTCAAGCTCCCAGCTTATATTAAGAAGAATCACAAGGGAAAAAAACAGGTGGTTTTTATTGACGGTGTAGTTTCTTCACTGCATCAATTTTTACAAAGCAACAATCTGAAACTGGAGGATGTTGTGTTTGATCCTCCTCCAATTTGATCTTGTAACTTTTTACTTGGCTCCCTCATGACTTGCTATGAGGCCTTACTTGTAAATTTTTCCTTTGTACTTATTGCTGGGTTTTTACCTCTTTTTGGGGTTTCCCACAAAGAAATAAAAGATTTCACTAAAAAAAAAGTATGTACATACATACATACATACATATAGACACACACACACACACACACACATATATATACATATATACATATATATGCATATATAATATATATGTATATTTATCTATATACATATATATGTATATATATCTATATATATATATATACATATATATACATATATGGCTTCACTAGATAAGCCCTCTTTCACTGCTCCGAAGCATTAGTGGAGGAAGGTAGATAAATCACTGGTCAATCTTTCTGTTGCTAAAGAAGTTCAGGATCGAACTCTTGTTGAGCACCACCAACCTCCTTCTCCTCAGGATATGGATGTGCCCCTTGATGAGTGGATCATAAAAGATGTTGTGCATGCTATTTCTCTGGTTGATACTTGAAGTGAAGTTGATATGATCAGTCTTGATTTATCACATGCAACTCCTTCATCAGAGAGTGCAGATATTGATCCAGTAACTATGCCTGTGAAGACTATGCCAGAGTCTCTTTCTGTTCAAGATGTAGATGTTTCTTTTTCTCTGGAGTCTTTTCATCCTATGTTGAAACAGGTTTTTAACCCTGTGATTCAAAAATTCAAGCTCCTAGCTTATATTAAGAAGAATCACAAGGGCAAAAAACAGGTGGTTTTTATTGACGGTGCAGTTTCTTCATTGCATCAATTTTTACAAAGCAACAATCTGAAATTGGAGGATGTTGTGTTTGATCCTCCTCCAATTTGATCTTGTAACTTTTTACTTGGCTGCCTCATGACTTTTGCTATGAGGCTTTACTTGTAAATTTTTCCTTTGTACTTATTGCTAAGTTTTTACCTCTTTTTGGGGTTTCCCACAAAGAAATAAAAGATTTCACTAAAAAAAAAGCATGTACATACATACATACATACATACATATAGACACACACACACACACACACACACACACACACACATATATATACATATATACATATATATGCATATATAATATATATGTATATTTATCTGTATACATATATATGTATATATATCTGTATACATATATATATACATAGATATACATATATATACATATACATATATATACATATATATACATATATAGATACACACACACACACACACACACACACACACACACACACACACACACACATATATATATATATATACATATCTGTATATATACATATATACATATATATATGTATATATATGTATATGTATGTATGTATGTATACACACACACACACACACACACATATATATATGTATATGTATATGTATATACATATATATGTATATGTATATCTATATGTATCTATGTGTGTGTGTGTGTGTGTGTGTGTGTGTGTGTGTGTGTGTGTGTGTGTGTGTGAAATTGGAATTCAGGTCCTCAAATTCTGGCCCTACTATATTCTCATCTTTTGGGTCAACCTAGCTTGCTTTTAACCTAACCCTTTGATCAGGGTTATTGTTAGCTTTAACTTGGGTTGATTACTTTTGTTTTTTCCCTCCTTATTACTCTCTAGCTCTTGCCTCTCCTACACTTTTTCTAGCCACTTAACCATCTATGCTGCTTGAACATTCTCTAGGATGTGCAAGCAAGGCTACATGATTTTTGTTGTTTCTGGTGGTTTTTGTAGCTACATGCAGCAGCTTCTCTACTGGCCACTTTTATGGTATTAATTACGATGACAAACAATCATTTTTGTTACTCAATGCACAAAAAGTAGCGCTAAATTTCTTAATGAGTGTGAACTAGGTGGAGGACAATCTAGCATCTATCTAATAAAGGCTAGATTAATGGAAAATTAAATTTACTTGGCAAGTAAATATAGCTAACGCTTTGGTTTTTGTAAGGGCCCTTTTCAAATTAAAACCACACTAGAAAGACACAAAGCTTATGAAATGCCATAGTGCTCTACCTATATAAGGCTTCCTCTTCAAAAGCAAAGCTTGGCTATGGTGGCAGCATGCCCTGACATTTTCTTGATGAAGGTCGGATTTGTTGATTCACTAATTAAGTCTTTCAATTTCCTTCTCGTCATTTGGTGCAGTTTTATGATGCTCCCTTGAGCGGTGTTCCTTCTTCACCAACCTTTTCATGCCCCTTAAGCTCTACACAATGCCATTTCCAAGCTTCTTCGGTAGCTCTTCCGTGCATGGGAAGTGAACTATGTTTCTCTTCTTGATCAAAGGACGGTTTTTCACAAACTTCAAATTCACAGCAAATAAGCGATTCCATCAAATGCTCACGAGTGGGCCTTGGAGCACTTCCCTTAACCCTCTATTCATCTCTCACTTGTGGGTTCTCCCCACCTCTTTTTCACTTCTCTTACCCCCTTTCCTTGCATTTTCCTCCTTACTCTTGTCATGAATGTGGGTTTTGCTAAGCCTAGTCTAGATACATGAAGGGCAAGACTATCAAGGAGGATCAAAGCACACAAGAGAGAGAGAGAGAGAGAGAGAGAGAGAGAGAGAGAGAACAAGTGAGTAAAACGTTGTCTTTCCATTAGCAAAATGACTCAATATAAAGGCAATATTACATGATTTATCTCATCAAGTCAAGGACACATGTCACAAATTTATATTCTCTATCTTGTCCATCCAATCATCACTTATTTCATCAACTCTCATCTAATCACTATATCTGTCTTCATAACACTCCCTCGGCATGCACCATCACTCTAGTGCTCCATGGCACTACAATTCTCTACACCCCCCCTTGGTGCTAGCACAGCTATTGCAAGGTGGTGAGACGCGAGATCACAAATTCCACTTTCACTCTTCCTTTCTCTCCCTATGTGTTCAAGCAACTTTGGCCTTATAGCTACTTTGTCTCTTCACCTTGAGTGCATCACATGGCTTTAGAGGGTGGCTATACCACTTTTTGTAGACAAAAGGGTAAAAATATACAATAGTGTCTTTTTTCTTTCTTTATGTACTTGACACTTATATATTTTCTAGCCTTTAGAAAATCCAAAATACTCATATGTTGCACTCAGAGCATAAAGCATTATTTGTTGATCATTTTTCCTTTTTACATCAATATAAAATTCTTTATGGATCAAAAGTTATGCACATTTGAATTTGAGTCAAATATTGCCCAAGGATGATGAGATGGCAGTGGATGATGTGGGAGTGTTTCACACGTGTGAAAACTATGCTTAGCAAGGGGTAGGTGTGCTTGGCTTGCACTGGGTTAACATGACCATACTTGGATAAGGTGACTACACTGACACGAGTCACAAGATGACGTGGCACCTATGGATGGTTTTGCCAGATGGCAAACTATTGCAAGCTATGTGTGTGGATTAGCCTAACTATCTACCACGTGTTGATAAATAAATGGTTTAGAAACCTCATGCAAACCAAAGCAAAAACGTGAAACAGAGTCGCATCAGAACAGAGTCGTGGATTGTTGCAAATCAGATCATGAAATAGAGTTGTCGAGCTTGAAACTATCTTTTGTTGCTGCCTTTGTTTTCTAGTCGCTTAGTCATTGTGCTTGCTGAGCAAAGTTATTTGAAACATTGCCTTTGTGAATCAAGCTTTAGTTGCTATTGTAGATTCTTTTGCCTTTAGTTGAATGCCTCCATGAGACAACAGCATCTGTCACAACATTACGCCAAGCTAGTAAGAGCTATTGGAAAATGCCAAAGTGAGGGACGTGGACTTGGAAAGGAGATAGTAAAAGTTCCTGCCAACTTAATTGGCCCCCCTTGAAACCAAGAACTCCCACTTGCTCGAGCCAAAAATGACAAATAATCTCCCAAGCTTGCATATAATGCAACTTGCAGACCCAGTGAGCACATAGATTATTGCTTCTACTTGTTGATGTGCATCACTGGCTTTGTTCTGCTGCTAGGTCTTGTTGTGAGTACTTTGTTGTTGTGTTGGTCTGCAAAATTGTGCCTTGCTTGCTTGTTAGTTTCATCTTGCTCTTTTGCTTTCTCCCTTGGTCTTCCACCCTCACTAATAGAATAGACTCCTCTCTCCTATCATCAAAATAATTATGCGAAAACGTAGTATTTTCAAACTAGGACTAAGAGATTCCTCTCTCCTAGCATCAAAATTATTATGCAAGAATGTAGTATTTTCAAACTAGGACTAAGAGCTCTCTCTCTCTATCAACTCTCTCTCTCTCACACACAATAGAACTGATCTCTCATATAGAAGAAGCCCACTCTCCCAATGGAAATCTCTCAAGAAAAAATAAATAGCAATAAATGGAACTTCTCTAAGAAATGGATGGAAGAATCAGTATAATGAATTCTCAAGAACCTAAAACTAATCTAAATCTGCTCTGATATCATGTCATGAACGCAGGATCATGCTAAGCCTAGTCTAGATACATGAAAAGCAAGATGATCAAGGATCAATGCACACAAGAAAATTCATGAGAGAGAGGACTCAAAGTGAGCGAACTGTTGTCTTTCCATTAGGAGAATAAATCACCACAAGAGTAAAAAACGATGTTAAGCCTATGAAGACATGCTAACAACAGAAATAGAGACAAGCTAACAACAAAAATGAAAGAGGATAGGTGGATTGAAGGCATATCTTTAAAAATGGAAAAGTCTTTAATCAATATAGTAAAAAATGAAGAAAAACACAGTCAACGCCCCTACCACTTCGCCCACTAGCTTTTAAGAAAAAGGATAACCACCGTTTCATAAAAAGACAAACCAATAACTAGCTATGGACCTTTTGTTTATTGAAGATCTCTTTACATGGGATTCGTTGCATTAGTAATAGAGGAAAATGCATGAGTTCGGTTTCTCTATTCAAGACTAATGCTTTCCCATTCGATAAACAAAACTTGACACTATCTCCATAAGAACTAAACTACAATATTTTTTTTGCCAGAGAAAACAAAATCTATAAATGCTTCAAAAAAAAACCAACCATACAAATCAGCAATCCGTAAGGCAGGGATCGTCAAAGAAGACAGGAAAGAAAACATTGATTGTCCACGAATCCATTTTCAGAAAACCCAACTCACTGCCTAGGGAGTCTCTAAGAGAAGGTCCAACAAATAGGAGGGGGGACTATATAACCGACGAAAACCTCGCATACATAGAAGACACTTGCAAGCCAGGCCTTCCAAAACCAGAAACACGCCTACCTCTTAGCAATTGTCCGTGATCCCATCATCTCTCCTTTCCATAGTGTCAAGGTATACATTGTATCTTTGCCAAATGGCAATGAGGGTCGCTATTAGGAAAACCTAATGAGCGACCCAAATGTTCCAAGTAGTGACGCTAGACACCATCTCCTAAATACTACCCTTCATTGAAGATATAAGATGCTAACGGGAAGTAGGAGTTGCCTCCTGCACCTTGACCTATCCCCAGCTCCTATAGGCCGGTGCAACCTCTTGGGCTGCTCTCTCGGAGTCTAGACGACCACCTCTAGCTAAAGACAACGACCAATGCTTGTCATATACGAAAAGAAGGGCACCTCAATAAGCGTCTCAAAGTGCCCTACTCTGGAAGGGCAAAACGACTCATTGGGGTCCCACCCTACCGATCGAAGGGGACAGCCTCGCACAACCAAAGGTGCCACTGCGACATGCCCTATGCTAATGTGACTGGTGCTGGGTCGATGGGCCAGCACTTGCCTACACAGCCCGATACTCTGATCCATGCTACCACTCAAGTAAATCCAAGGCCCCATCGTCTCCATCTCTCTCCTGCTAAATCTAACCCCCCCACTCTATAATGCATGGAGTGGAAGAAGTTGAGAGCTTGGTGCAAATATTGAATCCTCAAGGGCACCCATATTCTAGAAAACTAGCCATACAGGCAGCGGGGTAGCTGAGGCTCTGTGTAAACCCTCTCTCCAAGACTCGGAAATGGAGTCCTATCTCTAGCATCCACATGCCTGCACGGGCCTCTTCACTATTGGCTGATGCACGGCTGCAGGGTTGGGTGGAGGCCCTACTTGCCCTGCGAGGGTAGGCTCTCGCCAAGTGTTCCATTTGTCTACATCAAAGACACTATCCTGAAAGGCTTGAAACCTCAACTCTCTGGCAGAATTTCTCCTCAAGTAGGGACTCTAGATATTAAGCAATCACCATACGCCACAGAACCCACGCATCTGCAAGAACCAATGCTATTGTAAGCGGAGACTCCAACACCGTGCCAAAATAGCCTCTAGTGGAAGATAAAATGGACCTGCACTACTTTGGAAGTCACGGGAAATGAAGCTTCACTAGGAACTGTGGCACATGGTGCGTCGTATCCATATCATCAACTATGAAGCAGTGGTACCAAAGTTTGAACACCACCAGATGCAGGCAGAGGAAAATAGGACTCTACTCCTCAAGGGCCTGAGTTGCCAGAGGACTCAATTGGAGAAGAAAGACCTCTCCATAGATGGTAACGTCTTGAATGTGGTCACCCTCCAGCACCAAGCTCATCTGTGGGTCCTCGTGGCAGTAAGGCCTATATAACACAGCCCACCAATGCTGTGTCTTGCAAAGACTAAGCTGCAATCTCAGTTGGTGCTTGTCCTCTGGGGAGAGGGAAATCGGAACTACTGAGCCGAGGAAGTGACCCTCTGGCAAGGCCAAGGGTCACCACCAGGATTGCATTCCCCAAGGAGACAAAAGTAAAAAACTGCTCCTGCCAGCAAAGGAAAGGTGAACGGGGTGAAAAGGAGGGAATTAAAAATGGGGGAAGAGGGATGGCAAAAGAGGAAAAAGAAAACTGCAGCTCCCCACCAAAAAACTTGAGGAAAAAGGCAGCCACCCACCAGAAAGCTTCGTGGGCTGGAGGCAACCAAGGCTGCTGCTAGCCTCTTTCCAAAAGGGGCCAAAGGCCTTTTGCATCCCTGCAGCACCAGCAACAGGCTGGCTCAAAGCAGGGGTGCACAGTAGGAGAGGGAGGGCGAGGGGGAAAGAGGGGGGGGCGTTGGGTTTGCGAGGCCTCAATTTTTTTAATTTTTATGTATAAAACCACAACATCACATAAGAAAAACAATAAAGACTTTGGAATTGCCACAGAAGAACATAGACCTAATTTAATAGAAGTATGTCCTTTTCAAGACTTGAATATTAGAACTAAGCTTTATTTATAAATGAGTTGCATAGGGAGTTGGGACATGACAGCCCTCACTTACGAAGCAAAGCGTAAGAATAGATTAAAATAACCACAACGATTGAAGTTCCTATATACAAGAGGGTTGCTTTGGCAGAACCCACTAACAGACTCAATTTATGAAGAAAATAAGCTTTTTGAGTGGGTCTCCTAGAAGAGAGGCACTCTTTCTTATCATATTGACATAAAATGCTTTGCTATTCTATAAATAGCACAAATTTGCTTGCATTTGCGGAATTAACTTGATAGTTTCCCATTTGAGGAGGACAAAAGATCAGCTCTTCCACCAGCCATCCTTTCTGCTTTCAAACCACGCTCACCTTAAACAGCAAAGTTCCCAAGGAGTTTTAATAGCATGAAACATTTCAACCTCGTCATGTTAATTATCATGCGAGGCGTTACAGGAAAGAAAAGAAACTTCCTCAAGCTGAAAAGCCTTGCTGGAGTGCTTTCAGAGGGGAACAAGAAAATCTTCAAATTCCAACATAAAAATAAGAATCAGAAAATTGCACCAGACCTGTTCGGACTCGAATCACATCGGCAACCGGTATTACTGTTACCAAATATGAAGATGGAACATAAGCAACCTTCTGATAACAAACTCAGTAAATACACATATGCAGCAAAGAACCAACCAACCCACAAAAAAAACTATGGCCAATGGAATCTCACCAAAAATCTTGCCATCTCCAATTTCCCCCGTCCTTGCTTGATCAATGACTGCATTTATAACCGCATCCACCTGCAAATAACGAAATCCAGTCACTAGAAGCTCCCGAAGTCTAGTTATACAACTCAGCAGCAATATCAGATAGTGCAAGTCGATCAGAAGCAGCTTTTTTATGTCTACTAATCAATGACTGTGTATGGTTCCCTCAAACATTAAACGAATCCAAAAACTATACCAGTTATGAAGCTGATCTGCTTGACTTTGAATAAATAAACAGTATTATAACAATGGAATCCTATGGGGTTCCCCACCACCAACTTCCTCCCCTCCCCCCTTTCCTTCCACCCTTTCCCTTCTCTTATTGCACTCCGCTCCTGTTCCCTTCCGCTTTGCTTTTCTTCTCCGGTTTGTCTCCGGTTTGGAGGCTGTCTGCCTGGATTCGAAGTCATGCATGGTGACCTTTGGTATGGCAAAAAGGGCTCAACTCCGACTGTCATCAAGTTCCCACTCTCCCCATAGGTCCTATAAGAAACAGCTTGAATGCTTAGTTTAGGAATTCCACGACACTAGTGGTGGCACCCGCAACCAAGTGCATGACTAGTTTCAGGTGAGCCTCTCCTCAAGAGATGTTACTCTAGCCCACCTCGGTAGAGAAAAACTAGCTTCTACACCAGCAGAGCCCTTTGACTAGGGGCTCATTTGGTATTTGTATTCCCCGACTCTTCGCATAGAGGACATAGAGACGCCAGAGCCGTGCACAAAAGTTTCCACACAGAAACAGGAGGTTGGATACCAAAAACAGCAGCAAATAATGCACACTCCTAGCCTGACGATTTGCTGCAAATCCCGTAACGACCTGCTGCAGTTCTGCTTTTTACCTGTTTCCATGTTCTGGACATTGCACTTTACAGAATCAGAATTTGTGATTTAAGCTCATGTCATTTTCTCCAGTTCTAGATTTCGTTTTTCACTTGTATGTACACCTGGGCCAATTTTATTTATTTCTAACCTATTTTATCCAAGTTCTAAGAGTTCTACTATGTTAGAGTTAAAATAATTGATTCTAGATATTTTCTAATTAGAATTACGAGGGCTAACTGATTCTAACGTGAAGCTTTTGTGTTTCAGAATTTGAGAAACAGGTTGGGGATGTATTGTATAGGGTTTGTAGGTTCCCCTTGAGTTTTGCCCGAGGATCCAAATTATTGTTGTATTGAAGCCTTGCATCACTGAAAAAAATGAAACATACTTGGGATAGCCTGAGTAGGGGGTGTACCTCATTCACACCCTATCGGGTGCTGGTTTCTAGTCTCTACTAACACCTTGTGAGGGCTATACTTTAGGCCCCGAGAGAAGTCCGGAAAGAGGATAGCCAAGAAGCATATAGCCAAGGATGTGGAAGGATCAGCCCATAAAAAAGGAATGCAGACGCGGTCTAGTTGGTTTCACAAGTGTGGGAAATATGTTCCAAAAACTATGATAATGATGAAGAAGAGGAGGATCAGCTAGAAATGAGCAACTAAGATGTTTACGAGACGCTGTAGGTCAGAATTACCAAAGATGTCGGATTCATCTTGGGAGACTTATAGACGATGCCGTGGCCATAGCCGTAAGATCAAGTTAAGAGAGAAAACTGTGCAAATGTTGAAGTATGATGGAGATCCTAAGCCCAAGGTTTTTCTTGGATGGATCAGAATCTAGAGACATACTTTGCACGAGAGGAAAGCACAGACCAAGCCAAATTGAATTTTGCTACTCTTCTTCTTATGGATCAGCCGCTCTTTGGCACCAAGCTTTGGAAACACGAGATATGATGCCAAACACTTAACTATCACCAGAGTTTGAATAGGAGATACTCATCCAACAGGATAGCTTTGGACAAAGAGAAAGTGAGACTATTCGGGACTACATTGATTGATTGCCGACAATGCTCTTGAAAGTACAATCTTCGAGAACTAGTCAAAGGAAGAACAAACCCATTGGCTTGTATAGGAGTATTCAAACTGAAATAAAAGGTTTCAATCCAAAAACTTTGAAGGAGATTATTGCATTGGCAATGAGGATTAAGAAGAAAAGAGGAGATGGTGGAAGGTTGGGGTTTAGAAAGAAAAGATAGATTCCAAGTGAATAAAGCCAAATCCCAACGTGGAAGAGGCTTTAGACCAATCAGCCAAAAGACCAAAGCACCGCTTACGAGGCAGTTGGATCAACACACGTCACGAGGTATAAGAAGGCGGGCCTGTGTATTAGATGTAATGGAGTGCCCTTTCAGAGGGAAGGGAACAAAGGTCAGAACAGCCTATTCGGAGAGGAGACAACAAGAGTAAAAGCAGTTTTGAAGAGGAGATAGTAGATGGACCAGAAATTGAGATTCTGAAAACTTTGGAACATGTGGGAAATAAACCAGCATTGTTTTTATTTGATAACGGTTCTTCTCGTAAGATCATTACATCGAGTTAACATCATCGTTCACAGTTAGCATCATCTTTCGGAATCGTTCCAGATCCTAATAGAGGAAGAAAGGCAGCAGGAGCATTCTACGATTCATTCATTAATTTACTTGTACCTGTTGGTATCTAGCTGAGAGTACACATCCACTGATATGAAAATAAGACTGTGATGGTTTCACATGGAGGTTGAGATGTAACCATTCAGGCTAGTGTTTCGCGTAACCTTGTACCGATGGTGAGTCACAATCACCTACAAAAGGTATTTAAGAAATCTATATGTTCTCTTAGAAATATTAATGTCTAAGGCAAAGGACCATATAATAAGGGGCTAGGGGCACTTTTTCCCTTTATAAGGTTTTGTTTTTCCGTAACCTCAGCTAGAGGTTGAGTTTGTGAGTTAGTCACCGCACATGTATTGATCCTAGTGAGGGTCCATCCTAGGATTTCGTCTCTATGACTACCCTAGTGTTGTACTCCATTCTTGTTGCTAAAATCTCATGAAATAGAACATCTATTATAGGCTACTAGAGGTAATTAATTATGGAAAAACTAAGAGACTAATAGCAAAAATAGCAAAAATAGAAGGGAAGGGTAGAGAAAGATCACTCTTACTAGGAAGAGGGCATGGGAAGTAACAGCCCCCATGAGGCTCGCTAGCTTGTCTCTATGACTACCCTAGTGTTGCACTTCATTCTTGTTGTCTCTATGACTACCCTAGTGTTGTACTTCATTCTTGTTGCTGCAATCTCACTTCAGCTTCCTTCAGCTTCGTGTTCTCTTGAGCTCTTGTTGTTACCCTAGTGTTGTACTTCATTCGTGTTGCTGCAATCTCACTTCAACTTTGCGTTCTCTTAAAATGTTCTCAGTTGATTTGGAGTCAGACGAACTAGAGAATGAAGATAGTATCACTGCAACAAATAGGAGAGAGCTCCTAGAAGAATTCAAGGAGAGCTTCTTATAGGATCCACATAAGTCTTTGCCGACTAAGAGACCAAAGGATCTTACCATATGGCATAGACCTAATTCCTCGAAGCACGCCACCCAATAGACTGCCTTAGAAAATAAGTAAGCCACAGTAGCAAGAGGTTCAGAAAGAAGTCTACGAATTGCTTGAGCATGGATTGATTAGACCTAGTAGTTCACCATTCTATTCACTAGTACTGTGGGGCATTGAATAAGATGACTATCAAGAATCGTCTTCCGATTCCATGAACTGATGAGATTCTAGATACTTTGAAGGGTGCAACAGTCTTTAGCAAGATAGATCTTAAGAGTAGGTACAGATTGCCCCTCAGGATATTCACAAAACAGCCTTTCGGACAAAAAAAGGACATGCTCTTTTGTTGGGACATTCTTTGATGATATTATAGTCTTTAGTAAGGATGAAGAGAAGCATAGAAGGAATTTGAGGACTGTGTTTGAGTTGTTAAGAGAGCACTAATTATTCATAAATGCCAAAATGAGTGAATTCTTATTTCTGAGTTAAGACTTTTGGGACACATAATCTCTAACAGTGAGATTAAAATGGATCCTGATAAGCTAAAGTAGTTCTTGAATGACTTGATTTAAAGATAATGAATGAGGTGAGGTCATTTCTAGGGTTATGCTCAATTGTTCAAGATTCATACACCATTGTGCATAAAGCATCCCTTTTGCATGATTTAACGAGTAGAAGCAGAATTTCCACATGTGGAGACATCAGCTTTTTTAACACTTAAAGACCTATTTTAGTGATGCTAGACTTGCATAGGCCATTTATCGTTCAAGCTAATGCTAGTGGTGGTTTCATTGGGGCCAATCTCTTGAAGGAAGGACATGCAATAGCCTATGAAGGAAGCTGAGCTGAATTACAAGTGTTTATGAGGAGGAGCTTCTTGTAGTTACCCATGCTTTATGACCTGGAAGCACTATCTTTTGGGTGTTGATTTTCTGATCCAGACTGATCACCACAGCGTCTGCTACTTTCTCATGCTACCACTTGTGAGAGAAAAGCACATGAGATAGGCTAACTCCCTAGTTGCATTTAATTTTCAGATTCAGCACACATTCGGAAAAGGAGAACATTGCAGCCAACGCTTTGTCTTGAAGGCCACAAGTTCACGTGAAGCTAACAATTATGAAGGAGAAGTATAAAGATGTTCCAGACTTTTCACGTGTCTAAACAAAATTGGGTGAAGAAGGGGGTCATAAGGATTAATATGTATGCAATGGGTAACTATGGAGTCAGAATAGAATTTGTGTGACGCTCAATATGAGATAGAAGGTGATTAAGCAGCCCCGCATTTGCAAGACACTAGGGTATGTCACCTACTTTGGGCTAGGTATTTCTATTTGCCTCATATTAGGAAAGATGTCTTTCGGTATGTTTCATCATGTAGTATTGGTCAAAAGGCAAAGTATGATCATTTGAGCCCTCAAGGGTACTTCATGTTGGACTCACGAAACTTCAGGATTTAAGGGAACAGTTGTTGCATATAGATGAAGTTATTCTGCATTTAGAGATGATTACCACTACTACGAATTCTCTTCCTGAGTCTTATCTTGGTTTTCACACCTCGCTGAATTTGTCACTGAGGGGGGGCAACAATCATCTCTCTTTTCACGAGTTGGTAGGACTTCTGTTGCAGAAAGAGCAAACAAGAAGAAATATGGCAACACGAGCTGGCGAGCATGCCATGCTTTCTAAGTTTAAGCCCAAAGGAAAAGGGCAGCAAAAGCAACATGCCAATCAGCCTGCACATCAGCATAAAGCTGATTCAAGAGAGCCCTCTTATAAGGCTAAAGGTGATGCAGATAAGCCTAAGAAGAAGGGCATCTGTCACTACTGCAAGAAGCTAGGTCATTACATTGGTGAATGCAAGAAGCGCATAGCTAAAGAAAAGATTATCCTCACATCCACGGATGGCACAGATTTCAGAATTACAGATGTTCTTTATGAGCCAGGTATAAAAAAGAATTTTAGGTTATATTCGATGATGCTAACTATGCAGTCTGAGACAAAGAGAATGACTATGCTTTGATGTTGTCTAGCACTTTGTATCGCGGTCTTGACATTTACAAAGAGAATGACTATGCTTTGATGTTGTCTAGCACTTTGTCTAGCTTGACATTTACGAGAAAAGATCCGATCTTGCACTTTCAGTGAGCACTCCCACTGCTGCGATGCAAAATGCGGAGTTATGGCATGCCAGATATGGGCACATGAGCTATGGCAGCTTAATGACACTTCAGAAGCATGCTATGGTTGATGCATTGCCTCCTTTGGAGCCACCTCCTCCTCATGCATGTGAGGGTTGCATCCTTGGCAAGATGCATAGATTTCCTTTTAAGAAGGATGGTGCAGTAAGAGCTACTCGTAAATTACAGCTCCTACACAGTGATGTCTGCGGTCCTGTGAGGACACCTGCTTTTGGTGGTTATCTCTATTATGTTACATTCATAGATGGCTTCACCAATTATACTTGGGTCTACGGTCTTAAGGCAAAATCAGAAGTGTTTATGCATTTCAAACACTTTGTGGCTATGGTTGAGAATGAGACAGGACTCAAGATACAGACACTTCGCACAGATAGAGGGGGGGAGTATATGTCCCATGAGTTTGAGGCATTTTTGAAGAAGAAAGGCATCACGCATCAGCTTACTGTGAGGCTTACACCTCAGCAAAATGGCAAAGCTAAGCGCAAAAATCGCACTCTTATGGAGATGGATAGATGCATGCTTACTAGTAAGAAGTTGCCTCACAGGTTTTGACTCGAAGGCCTCATGTGTGCCAATTATGTTTTGAATCGGGCTCCCACAAAGGCTTTGAAGGCAATCACTCCCTATGAGGCATGGCATGGGAGAAAGCCTTCAGTGCATCACTTCAGAGTTTTTTGTTGTGTTGCATATGCCCACGTGCCTGTGGAGTTTCGACATAAGTTGTCAGATAAGGCACTTAAATGCATTTTTGTTGGGTATAGTGCACAAAGCAAAGGCTGTCGTCTCTACAATCCTGCTTCTCGCAAGATTTTTGTGAGTAGAGATGTTAAATTTTCAGAGAATTCAGCACATACACATGTTGAATTTACTATTCCAGCTTCTTCAGATGATGTTTTTGAGGGGATGCTTCCTATAGCATTTGGTTCCCCAGCTGAGGCTCATGCTCAAAATCAGAATTTACAGCAACCTCCTCCTGATCCACATGCCCCGATTCAGCCACATGCTGATTTTGTACCTCCACAAGGTGTGGATGAAGTTGTCAAGCAAGAGATTCAAGAGATACATCCAGCCAAAATAGTTCCGAATTGGTTGCTACAGACTCTCAAGGAGAGTAGGCACCTTTTCCTGGTAGAACTCATAGTGCAGTAAGGCACACAGGGGGGGCTCTTTCTGTAGAGACAACTTATGCAGATACTCTTCTTGATAAAGAAGAACCTGACTCTTTTGAAGAAGCCAAGGATAATGCGCATTGGATGCATGCCATGCACAATGAATTGCAGTCCATTGAGGAATAACAGACTTGGGATGTTGTGGATTTGCCACCAGGGAAGCTTGCCATTGGTACCAAATGGGTTTTCAAAGTGAAACGAAAGCCATAAGGGTCCATTGATAGCTACAAGGCAAGGCTGGTTGCCAAAGGCTATGCACAGAAGAAGGGCATAGATTATGAGGAGACTTTGGCTCCTACATCCCGGATGACCACCATCAATCAAGTCAGTTATTGCCATGGCTGCAAATTTTGTTTGGAATGTTCATCAGTTGGACATAAAAACAGCTTGCCTTAATGGGGACTTACAGGAAGAGATTTATGTCAAACAACCTCCTAGATTTGAACTTTCTAGCAATGCACTTCAAGTTTGCAAGCTAAATAAAGCTTTATATGGGTTAAAACAAGCCCCAAGTGCATGGTATGCGAAGATTGATGCATTCTTGGACATAATAGTCCCACGGAAAGCACCCTCTACATCAATTAGGATGGGGGGGATATTTTGGTCATCATTCTTTATGTAGATGACATGCTACTCACAAGGTCAAATGAGGAAATAATTGCAAATTTCAAAGCTGAGTTGAAAGCTGAATTTGACATGACAGATTTGGGCATGTTAAATTTTTAATTGGGGATCTAGTTCATACAAGACAAGCGTGGCATCGTTATGTCTCAATCCAAGTATGTGCAAAAGCTCTTGAATAGGTTCAACATGCATGATTGTAAGCCTATAGCCACTCCCATGGAGCCGCGACTGAAGCTTACTATATATGATGCAGGTGTGGATGTCACACTTTACAGCCAAGTTATTGGATGCCTCATCTATTTGTGCAATACTAGGCCCGATATTCAGTATGCAGTATCTCAATGTTAGAAATGAACCCAACAGAGGGTACACACAGCGGAAGACTTATAGTAATGCCCAGGAGCTCACACAGTGTGCGTGTGGGGTGTGGAATCACAAACTTCTTTACTTATGTGCATTCAATAGATGTGCAGACTCATCAATAGACAATGAACCGGCCACATAGAGAAACCACCAAAATATATATTTCCGTCCAAAACTATGGACACAATACAAAAGAGATAGATCCAGAGTCCCACCAATGGTGTGGTCCTTTGATCTTACCACAAGGTCTTTCTCCTATTTGCCAATTATCTCTAGACTTGAGCATGCGTGCTCCACCTCGAGCGTATGTAGACTTTCCGTCCAGTGTATTCTTCTCCACCTTACTGCCTGAGAATCAGCCTAGGTGGGCAGCCCCTGCCAAGCTTTGTCTGCAGCACACAGGTCCCCTTGGTCCTCCTGAATGTAGGCTCCAAGATAACTGTTCCACTGCTCCAACCTGCTTGTGAATGGCTGCTCCAGAAGATGATGATGTCAGCACCTTGCTGCCCTAGAAGACAGCCAAGGTCCAGCCCCTTCCTGGCTAAGTCTGCAGCCCTTGTTGCACTCTCTCACCTCCTGTAGATAGGCCCAGAGAGTAGGCTTCCTGCTGCTCCTTCCTGCCCTGGAACTGCTGGCTATGCTGGATGATAAATGAGGCCAAGAGCCTCTCTTAATATAGGCCCTAAGGCCTGCTGAGAAAACCAACCAGTCTGTCCCAATCTGGGCCGACTGGATAGACCAGGTTGGCTGGCCCAACCGACCTGGTTGGCTCAGCCCAACCAGCCCCAATAGGGCCCTTTACTGGCCCCACAAAATCGCCCTCCTCGGCTCTCTTTTCCAGGGCTTGCTGGCCGACGATTCTATGCAGGGGCTGAGCCCTTGGCCAGCCCTAGATAGGGCCTGGTTGGCTGGCTTTGCCCAGCCCAACCAGCCCTCCATATGGGCTGCCATGTGCTGCCCCATCCCCCGCCATGTCAGCGCCTGTTCTCCCTGCTGGTTCTGCCCTCTGCCAGGCTCTCTCCAGCCACGTATGCAGCACCGTACTGTTCCGTACATTGCTGATGTCATCGCGCCTTTTACCTGGGACACCCTGCCAACCATGAATGCTCCAGATTTGTCCCAGATCCACACATCCACGTAATCTCTCTTTGGGCACATCCTGCCCTAGGGCTCCCTCCCCCACGCTCTCCTCATTTGGGGGCTTAGAGATGGGGAGGCGACCTTTCCAACACTCAAGTGAGCAGGTATATGCACAGCCCAAAGACTACATGTTGGCAGGCTGTAAAACGCATCTTCCACTATTTGCAAGGTACAAAGTCTTATGGCTTGATGTTTCCCAAGGGAAGTGACTTGCAAATGCATGCTTATAGTGATTCAAATTGGGCTAGAGACTATGATACCAGGCAGTCCACTAGTGGTAATTGTTGCTTTCTAGGCAAAGCTTGCATTTATTGGCTGAGCAAGAAGCAAGCTTTAGTGGCTACTTCCTCATATGAAGCTGAGTACAAGGCAACTTTCACAACGACAGTTAAATGTGTTTGGCTGCGTCGTTTGTTTGCTGATCTTCGTCTCTTATTGAAGGGCTAATAGTCACTAATAGTCTCCAATTCTCACTAATAGTCAGAGTGCTATAGCAGTGGCAAAGAATCCTGTGTTTCATGCTCACACGAAGCACATTGAGGTTCATTATCATTATGTCAAAGAGAAGTTGCATGCAGGGGAGATCAATATGATCTACGTGTCAACACATGACAGTGTTCCAAACATCTTCACCAAAGCTCTTCCACGTGAGAAGTTTGAGGCATTTTGCAGTGCCCTAAACTTATTTCCTTTTGGTTATCTTGTACACCACATTGGCACTGCAGGGGCGTTTTAGAATTATTATTATATTCTAGGCAGTGGCCAATGTATTGTAATAAGTAGGTTAGGGGCACTTTTCCCTCATTGAGGTTTTTCCCCCTAACCACAATCCAATCCCTAAATACGGTTAGTGGATAGGATAGGGTTTTGTCACTTAGACAAAACCCCTCACTTCAGTTTTGTACTACACTCATTCTATTCAGTTATTCAGCTTCCACTCTTGCTCACACTCTTGCTCTCTACTCTCCATTGTTCACACTTCAACCTTTACCGATTCCAAAGACACCATGCGAACACGTTCCTATGGCGAAAATTACTAGTAAAACTTACTATCCCGATCGGAAAAGACGAGTAACAAAGTCCATGCATTGTTTGACAACTTGGGTACCAAGCTGAAATCCACATCTTGTTATCATCCAGAAATTGATGGACATAGTGAGGCTGCAAATAAAGTCTTCCTGGAATTGTTGTATTGTCATGTGCATGACCATCCACAGTTGTCGTAGAGGTTGCCTACAACTATACTAATTCATTTATCACAGGTAAAGCCCCAACTGAGGTAGTGTATGATAAATTTTTACCTGTATTGCACACAAAGGATAAAGTACTTGTTTAGAGCTCTAAAAACAAAAGCATGTAAAGCCATATGGCTATGACTCAAAAGACTATAGTCAGAAACAGAATTTTTTTATGAAACAATATATACTGTGATAATCAATCAGCTCAAGCACTGGCCAAGAATTCAATATATCATTCAAGGACAAAGTGTATTGATGTCCGAAAGCATTTCATCAAAGAAAGAGTGCTACTTGGTGACATCACTCCATGACAGCAAAAATAATATTGCAAACATCTTGAGAAACACCAACAAGCTCTTGGTTCAACTCAAAGGAAGCTCATTAAGGAAGAGCTATGGACAGTAATTCTCGATCCGTCTTCAAAATCTTGATCCTGAGGGAAGGCCTATTTCATAATGTTGATCTTAAGGCAAGGTATTGAGGAGCAATCTCAATATCATATGCAAATGTATATTTGCACTAACACTTATAGAATGCTAAAACAGCCTAAGATTAATATATATCTAAATGAATCTAGGATCACGTCCAAACTAATCCTCTGAAAACACACCACACAGTGCAATTCAAATCTAATGACAGTTACTCAAAAGATTGAAAACCATAAACTCCATCACACATACCGGGATCCATTTATACGAAGGTCTTTGTATGAAGCATTGACATAATTGACCCTAATCCTTACTTCGATGGGAGTTGTATTTATTCATTCTTTTGAGATTAATCTAGTGTATTCGAGTGTATTCGTCCATTTGTACGTGTGCCTTCTCTCCTTCATCACTCCTCCCTGCTACTTTGTCACCACTTGGTCAAAGTCTTAAATTTCAATAACATCCCAAAAGGCACACATAGTACTTTACTTTTGTCTAAGCTGTGCAGAGGACTGCCCACTGAACACTTCCCATTAAACAGCCACTGAACCATCATTAGAAATTTCACTTGCACACACATCAGCTTACAATTGTTGGGAATAGTCCAAGCTGCAACTTCTATGTAACCACAATACTACAGGACTGGTCTGCGGCTTGCCTTGCTAACATGACTATAACATTAGCCACAGATCTAGAAAATGGAGAGACCAAGACTCCAGCCCTTGCTGCAGGACTGGTCTGCCTTGCTGAGTTTGTTACAACATTAGCCACAGATCAGAAAAAGGAAATAGGAAGGTTTTAGCCCTTTCAATCAATGGCGAAGATTCATTTAGTCAAGATTAAAATGGGCGGACTGAGCAAGGGCAGAGAAATACAATTCTTAGTTTTCTGATTTCTCCCCTGATGTTCACCATTTCTAGCATCACACTTCTATTTAGAAAGGCATGGGAGTACAAGGGGGAGTTGGCAATTAGGTAAGGGATCAGGCTTCCATAAGGTACTCTTCTGTGGGTCCTGTGTAAAAAGCAAACTGAATATGTTGGCAATTTCAAATTGCAATACATAAATAACAAAATTCTCGTATGAGGCATACTTGTGCTGCACAAAGCGGGAAGACTCACTGTACTTCCTCCCTGTAATCTTATGAAAGATAACTCTGCGAGCTTTCTATCAATAGGTTTTGCACCAAGCTTTCGGATTGACAAAGTAAGCAATAGCACTCGTAGCATTCAAAGACCTAAGATGTAGCAGTATCGAAATACAATTATGTAACAGCTTAGCTTATGCGAACTTCGAAAAAAGGATATACACATGCACTACTTTCATTTAGAAAAAGAAAGATTGCTACAGCCAAACGCTCCCTACAGTGAAAGCTAACCAAAGAGATAGTGCCCAGGAACACACAATGCTAAAATCAAATCTAACTTCGTTCCGTGGTGTGTACTAGTATATATATAGAGAGAGAGAGGCGCGTGCAGATAGTAACTGAACAATGCTAAAGAGAGAGAAAGTAGAAACAGTAATATTATGTGTCCCAAGATGGACCAAATCACATACAAAATATGTGCACAATGTGCCGCCCTCTATCAGCAAGATGGTGACTAGATGTGGACCCCTGTAAAACTCAAAACTGTTCTACCTCCTCATGGCACCTCAAAACACTTCAGCCTGCATTGCTCTCCTAGAGCTTCTCTGGGATTTGTAATGATACCCCGCAAACACACCTTCCTGCTGCTCCAATGGACAGCCCAACATAAGGCAGTGTTTGCTCCTTGACCCTTGACATAAGGCAGTGTTTGCGCACCTTCCTGGTAGTCATTTCTGCTCCAACCTCAGAATCAGCTCCAGAATGTGTCTAAATGCTGCGCAGACATTTCCTCTGTTTGCTGTTTGCAGACCAACTCCAAACTGTCCCTGGAATGGGCGCACTGCTGCCACGCGTCAATCCACTCCAGACGCCTTGGTTCCACACGATTCCAACCAGTGGTCCTGCTCCAAACAACTCCAGTGTGGTTTCTGGATGCTGCGCAGACCTGCAGCAATGCATGCTGTCCTCTAACCTGCCCCTGCAGCTCCACCTGGCTGTCCTTGCAGGATTTTCTCTGCACCAGGCTGATGCTGCTACACTTGCAGCCATCTGGCACCTTCTCAAGCAGTCCCTCCTGCCAGCATGGAAGCTAGCATTCTGCCCATGTGGCAGCCCTACCAGTGCTGTCAGTTTTGCGCGTGTGGCATTTTTAACTCCCTCTTGGTGCACCTCCCCATGCTCTCCTCATTTGGGCGCTCACAGATGGGGAGGTGACCTAACGTGGAAAAGAAATCATACCAAGGGAGAGGGAGGGGAGGCGAAAGGAAGAGGGTGTGTGTGTGGGGGGGGTTGGGGGGGGGCGTAATTTTAACCATCTGCGTAAATATCCCCTTAAGATCCATTCAAGGAATTGTATCTTATATCACATACAAATGGTAGACCTATCAAGCAAAACCATCTTATACAACAAGTGTAAGGTCTCTTAACCCTTAAATAACCCTTCTCAATTTTGTATATGGCGTATGGAGGCCTCCCCCCCCCCCCTCAACTTTTTTTTTAAAAATAAAGGTACACGCAGTGTAATAGATGCATTTACCTGGTCCTTAGAAACGACTACCTCCAGCTTTACTTTTGTTACAAAGCTATCCTCGCAAAATTCAGAGCCTACAAAAGGATAACCATTTAGATATTACAAGACAGGGATTCTCAATTGGCAAAACCTACAAGGGTGTTAAATATTGAGCTTTGGACAACATAATTGAGAACTGATCAGTATGCATTCTTATTGTGCTGAAGGGGCCATTAAAAAGTAAATTACCAGCCATAAAGTGGGACATCATTGCAACTGACAATTTCTGTAATGGAAGCTGAAAACATTACCATGAAAGAGAAGGGGGCAGGGGGGGAGGGAATTATATGCGGCGGGGAGAAATAACTAATTCTTGACCTACCTTACAACTATCCTAGAATAAAAATGTTCGTGAGGCACTTGTTACAATTCAGGCCTCAAAAATCACATACATAAATTCTTACATCAAACCTTTTTTTTTTCAAAGAAAGGAACCTTCTATTAATGCTTGAAAGATTTCATACAAGACAACAGCCCCAAAGGTGCTGAGTATGAAAAAAACCGGAAAAGGCTGAAAGAAAAACCGGCCTGTTCCAGAGAAGCCCAGCTCACTGCCTAGGGGATCTCTGGAACTGGGGCTAACAGCCAAGTGGGGGGACTATACAGCCAGCGAATCCCTGAAGATGTAGAAAACCCCTGGCAGGCCCAGCCTTTCAGAAACGAGCACACCTCTCAATAGTCGCCCTGGAGCTTGGAGTCCCACGCTCTCAGGTGGACCGTAGAGTGTAAATGATATCCTGCCAGATGGCAACCAAGGTAGCCGAGGGTGGAACCGGGTGCTCTCCCATCACAAGACTGCAGCGAGCCACCCAAATGTTCCAAGCTGTAATGCTGGCTACCACCTCCCAAACACTATCTTCCCTAGGAGGAGGAGGAGGGCGTCAAGGGGGCTGCCTCGTGGAGTGCAATCCTCTGAATGCTCTGACCCTGTATCCGGTAGGCTAGGGAGATCTCATCAATCTAAAACGCGTGTCCTCCCTCTGTCAACCAAGCCACCATCCCCCAAGTGTAGTCTCTGTGAAGACTTTGCATACGTGTCATGATCCTGAGGGCTCTCATCCAGATCCTTGCTGCGCTACGACAACTCCATAGGCAGTGTGGGATAGTCTCCAGGACACCATCTGAGCAGCAATGGCACTGCCCCTCCACTCGCATCTACTCCAACCACGGGCCGATGAGCAAGCCTCTATGGGCTGCCAGCCAGAAGAAGTATGAAATCTTCCTCGGCCGCAAGCTGGACCACAACCGCGTCCAAACCCTAGATCGAACATCCCGGGGCACTCTCTGGGTCACCCAGTGCCTCTCCCTCGAGGGAGTCCATCTCGACAAGTCCATCTGAAGTCTCTTGCCAATCCGTGTGGTGTAGAAAAAGAAAGTCACCTCATCTATCATCTCAGCTAGGTCGCCCCTGGAGGGCCAGAACCACTCCCCAGGTCCCACTGGACCTCCCTCATGGGTCGACCCTCCCATAGCCAAAGGCGCCATCTAGAGGTGTCCTACTCTGAGATACTCAGAGGATCAATGTGCCACTCCTTCCCCAAGCGTCCTACCACTTTGATCATCTACCAGTGTATCCCATCAAGACTCCCATCCATCTCAGGGTCACTCCCAGTGAGGGGTTGAAGTAGGCCTCCAAGTCCTACACGGAAGAAGCCGGGGTGCGTGCTGCCGCGCTGCATCAACATCCTCAAGGGAACACCAGTACGGGAAAACTGCCCCAACCATCTGCTCTCTCTCCAAATGTGGAGTCCTTCCCACCAGGACTCAGGAATGGCTAAGTCGATCTCGCCCATCCGTTGCCTTGCCCCTCTCAGATGCACTAGGGCATCAAGCCTCGCCTCTACCTCCATAGGTAGTCTGCTCCAACGACCAAAGACCCTGCTGGACCACTGTCCCACTGTGCCCAACCAATGTGAGTCCGCTGCCCAAGCATACGTCCCTCATGATCTCTGGCCTTTGGGTGCCACATAAGGGGCTGACGCTCGAACTCCTCTCTGCATCTGGGCAGAGCATGGATGAGACCCCTTGCGAGTCTCTACAAAACCCTCTGAAGACTCCTCATCAGGGGGGAGCCCTTCCCTGTAAGATGGGCCTCTGAGAAGATCCATCTATGTGAAGGCTGCCACTATCCCCTAGTGCATGGGGTGTTCCTCAGAAGCCCTCTCTGTAAGAGGAGCTTCCAAGGCTCGGCACCAGGGGTGAGGCCACAAACCACCAACTTGCCCAGAAGGGCCCTGCTATGCATCTCCGGATCAATGATACTCAAGCCTCCCAGTGCCTGCGGCATGATCACTATCTGCCAAGCTACTCGGGCCCTAGTGTTCCTTGTGCCGTCTGAACCTACCCAGAGAAAGTTCCGTACCAACCATTGGAGCTGCCCAATGCATCCTCTGTGAAAGCACCAACAAGAGGCAATATACCATGCAGTGGCAAGGACCTGGTTTGCCACTAAGGCGTGACCTGCGAGGGAGAGTTTGGCCGAGCTCCAAAAGAGAAGCTTGCACCAAACACTCTCAAGGACCGGGGCAATTTGCTGCTCTGCTGTAATCTCAATACCCACCTGGCATTCGAGGTATCTCGTTGTCTGGCCCCGCGGTATCCATTTGAAACCAAAGTCACTCCCCCACTCACGGATCTCCTGTGTCTCCTCAAAGCCCATGAAAGCCTATGGATTTCGTCCAGTTGAACCGTGCCCCCGAGGCCTCACAATAGACAGCCAAGGCACCTCTGACTCTCTCTAGACTCGCCGTGGTGCCCTCAACATACAAGGCCGTGTCATCTGCAAACTCTGAGTCAAGAAGCTCCTCCTCTTGCCTAATTGGGAGCCTCAACCCTGTGAGACCCGCCACCTGTGATCTCAAATAGTAGCGCAGAGCCTCCGCTACAAACAAGAAGAGGAAGGGAGCTAGTAGGCAGCCTTGGTGAACCGAGGGAGAAAGAGGAAAGGCCTCACCTATGTGTCCTCCGATAATCATCTAACTAGAGCTCCCTGCGTATAGCTCTGAAACTCCTTTGACCCATCTGTCTGAGAAGCCCAATCTCCTCATAGTGCCCTCCAGGAAAGACCACTCCACCCTATCGTAGGCCTTCTCAAAGTCCAAGAGAAGGATGGCCAGTGGCTGTGACTCCTCCCTGAACCAATCCACTGTCTCCCAAAACGTGAAGATGTTGTCCAGAATGCTGCGCTCTTGGACAAACCTAGTCTGTGTGTCATGGATGATGTTGGTAAGATGAGGCCGTAACCGCAAACTCAAGACCTTGGCGAGGATCTTGTATGCAATATCAAGCAGAGTGATCACGTCGTACTAGGGTGGATACCGGCTCAATACCAATCTTCCGTGCCCACTTCATCATGAAGGAGGCTTCCACCCCGAACAACTCCACGCACATCTGAGGGGCCAAAAGTGTGCCTGCTCCACCTTTGCCTCCATCGGCAATCTGATAACTCATGTCGCCAAACCACACACTGGCTCCTCGCACGTGAAGCTCAACTGAAAGTTCACCTCCATGCCATGGGCGTACCAAAGATCTAGTCCTTGTGATCCCATCCACTCGTCCATCATGAGCATAATCTGATTACCCAAAATAGCATCAAACACCTCCGGGGACCACTTCTCCAACCCTGTGGAGGCAAACGGAAATCTCCAAACGGGGAGTGTCTGAGATCCCACTGCACTAATCAAACCCCCCTTTCAAGGGCTGAAGAACCATGAGCGTGACCTCCAATGGTAGAGGGTATGAGTCCATGATCTCCAAATAGTTCCAGGGTCCTAACAAAAGTCCCACGATAAGGGACGCCCAAGTTGAAAGTTGGGAGCTGGTGGCCGGGAAGACGAGCCTCGTCTCTCAAGATCCCTCTCTGAGCGGCGGACCTACTGCTGCGATGAGGAAGCAGGAAGGGGACATCGTCGTTCCCTTGCCTAATGGCAAGGGTGTCGAAGCAGAAGAAGTTGCTACTGAAACAGAGAGGGGAGCAGTGGGAGAGTGAGACGTAGGGACGCGGGGCGCAGGGGGCGGGTGGTGAGAGTGACCATAAGAAGGGGGGGCTGAAGGGGGGGGAGGGGGCAGGGGGAACCCTGGAGGGGAAGAGGGAAGTGAAGAGGAGGAGGGGGAGGCAGGACGAGGGGGGAGGAGGAGGGAAAAGGACGCCCACAGGCCCCCTGTTGATCAAGCTCGTCGGGGCTCTGGATCAGCTCCTCCACGGCCCTTGTCAGAGCGTCTGCGGCTTCCGCCATCGCCGCATCTGGAGCTCTTGGGACACATTAGCCCCGATCCTAGCAAAGCTATTCAATGACGTTGTTTGCCTTGGCTTCCCCCGCACTTGGACACTCAACACCATCACCCCCATCCACAAGGCAGGGAATCCCATGGACCCGAGTAACTACAAGACTACCATGATTGGACATGTGATGTCCAAGATCTATGCAGCTATATTGGATGCATCGGTCAGCCTGTTCGCAGAGATGAGAGGGCTAAGAGCAAAGGGTCAGGCCGGTTTTAGGCGAGACCATGGGACTATGGATCACATACTCACACTCAAGAGTGTCATTGAGGAGGCCAGATCATGGAAGAAGAGGGTATATTGCTACTTTGTGGATTTCCGCAAAGCCTTTGACACAGTACCTCAAGCTCGTCTCATCACACGCCTACAGACACTGGGATTTGATCAGGAGATCATCTGGGCAGTCATGGCACTCTATGAGAGAGTCACAGGCCGAGTTCGGACAGGCGCAGGTTGGACAGATGAGATCTTGAGTACCATAGGGATCAAACTGTGAGTGGAAGGGAGAGAGCAAAGCGTGAGAGCAGGAAAGTGAGAGCTGAAAACAATAGTTGCAATAGAAGAGTTGTTACGACTAAAGAGAGTGATAGGTTTTGTCTAAGTGACAAAACCTTATCCTTCACTAACCGTAGTTAGTGAACTAACTGTGGTTAGGGAGTGAGGGAAAAGTGCCCCTAACCTACTTATTACATTACATTGGCCACTACTAAATTATAACAATAATTCTAACACCCCTCTGCACTGCCAATGTCATGTACAAGGAAATGATCAATCACCAAAAGGAGATAAGTTCAGGGCACTGCGAAATGCCTCAAACTTTCCACGTGGAAGTGCTTTGGTGAAAATGTCTGCAACATTGTCATGTGTTGACACATAGATCATACTGATCTCTTCTGCATGCAACTTCTCTCTGACGTAGTGATAGTGAACCTCAATGTGCTTCGTGCGAGCATGAAACACAGGATTCTTTGCCACTACAATAGCACTCTGACTATCAGTGATAATTGGAGAAGGACCCTCCAATGAAAGATGAAGATCAGCAAATAAACGACGCAGCCAAACACATTCAACTGTCGCTGTGAAAACTGCCCTGTACTCAGCTTCACACGAAGAGGTAGCCACTGTAGATTGTTTCTTGCTCAACCAAGAAATACAAGCTTTGCCCAAAAAGAAACAATTGCCACTTGTGGACTGCCTAGTGTCATAGTCTCCAGCCCAATCTGAGTCATTTTAGGCATGCATCTGCAAGTCAACCCCCCTGGGAAACATCAAGCCAAAAGACTTGATACCTTGCAAATAACGGAAGATGCGTTTTACAGCCTTTGCATAGTCTTTGGGCTGTGCATATATCGGCTCATCACCTGAGAAACTGCAAACTGAATATCACGTCGTGTATTGCAGAGATAAATGAGGCATCCAACAGCCTGACTGTAGAGTGTGACATCAATTGATTCACCTGCATCATGCATTGTAAGCTTCAGTCCCAGCTCCATGGGAGTAGCTATGGGCATACAATCCTGCACGTTGAATCTGTCCAAGAGTTTTTGCACATACTTGGATTGAGACATAACGATGCCACTTTTCTCTTGAGTGAACTGGATCCCCAAATAAAAGTGTAGCAGCCCCAAATCTGACATGTCAAAAGTGGTCTGCAATTCAGCTTTAAAATCTGCAATATTATCTTCATTTGACCCTGTGAGCAGTAAGTCATCTACATAAAGAATGATGACTAAAATATCCCCCCCATCCTTCTTGATGTAGAGGGTGCTCTCAGTTGGACTATTGTGCAGCCCCTTGCTGGTCAGAAAGGCATGAATTTTGGCATACCATGCACGTGGGGCTTGTTTCAGCCCATACAAAGCTTTATTCAGCTTGCATACGTGAAGTGCATTTCCTGAAATTTCAAAGCCTGGAGGTTGTTTGACATAAACCTCTTCCAACAAGTCTCCATTAAGGAAAGCTGTTTTAATGTCCAACTGATGAACATTCCATTCAAAGTTTGCAGCCATAGCTATAACTGACCGGATGGTTGTCATTCTGGATGTAGGAGCAAAACTCTCCTCATAGTCTATGCCCTTTTTCTGAGCATATACTTTTGCAACCAGCCTTGCCTTGTACCAATCAATGGTCCCATCTGGATTTCTTTTAACTTGGAAAACCCACCGTGTACCTATGGCATGTTTACCTGGTGGCAAATCGACAACTTCCCATGTCTGATTTTTCTGAATGGACTGCAATTCATCGTGCATGGCATTCATCCAATGCACATTATCATGTGCCTCTTCAAATGTCTCAGGCTCCTCCTCATCAAGAAGAGTACCTGCATAAGCTGATTTTTTGAAAATATAACATCTCTACTGACAATAATCTTGCGTGTGACAGGATTGTAGAGACGGTAGCCCTTGCTCTCTGCACTGTACCCAACAAAAATGCATTTGATTGCCTTATTAGACAACTTATGCCGAAACTCAACGGGCACATGAGCATATGCAAGGCATCCAAAAACACGAAAATGATCCACAGAAGGCTTTCTCCCTTACCAAACTTCATAGGGAGTTTTGGTCTTCAAAGCTTTTGTGGGTGCCCGATTCAAAACATAATTGGCACACATGAGGACTTCAAGCCAAAATTTGTGAGGCAATTTTTTGCTTTTTAGCATGCATCTATCCATCTCCATAAGAGTACGATTTTTCCTCTCAGCTTTGCCATTTTGCTGAGGAGTTAGCCTCACTGTAAGCTGATGTGCAATGCCCTTGTCTTTCAAAAATGCATCAAAATCTGCAGACAAATACTCCCCTCCTCTATCTGTGCGTAATGTCTGTATCTTGAGTCCTGATTCATTTTCAACCATGGCTGCAAAGTGTTTGAAAACCATAAACACTTCTGATTTGCGTTTCAGCCCATAAACCCAAGTGTAGTTGGAGTAGACATCACTATGGATAAGCTGTAATTTTCGAACAGGTTTTATTGATCCATCCTTCTTGAAAGGAAATCTGTGCATTTTACCAAGAATGCACCCTTCACAAGCATGTGGAGGAGGTGTTTCAAGAGGAGGCAAGGCATCAATCATAGCATATTTTTGAAGCGTCATCAAGCTGCCATAATGCATGTGTCCATATCTGGCATGCCATAACTCCGCATTCTGCATAGCAACAGTAGGAGTGGAAACGGCAAGAGCATGTGCTGGTCTTTTCTCGTACATGTCAAGCTGAAAAAGACCACATAACAAAGTGCCAGACAATCTCAAGGCATAGTCATGCTCTCTGTCATGGACTGCACACACGTCATCTTCAAAAATGACCTGAAATCCAGCTTTGTTAAGAGTGGACACTGAAAGTAGATTTTTTGTGATACCACGCACATACAAGAAACCAGAAATTTTGAATATTGAGCCATCAATGGCTGTAAGTTCAACTTCTCCTGTACCACAAACTGAATAGGAGTTGTTGGCGCATGTGACCTTTTTACCAACGGGTGGTGGATGCAAAGATGTGAAAAGACACTTCCTGGAAGTGATATGCTTTGAGGCACCGCTATCAAAATACCATGTATTTTGTGTCTCATTGACACTGAAAGCTGATGCATCCTTGGAAGAATCATAACTACAAGTGGCTGTACTATCCAGAGCAGCCAACTGAGAGTCTGAACTGCAAGACAAGAAGGCTTAGTCATGCTCCACAAAGTTGGCTGTAGCTTGCTCATTGTCAGATGCATGAGGAGCTGAATCTGAAACAGCCATACCGGAGCTGTTTTTCTTTTCTTTTGCAAGCCTTTTCTTGCATTCTCCAATGTAGTGACCTGGCTTTTTGCAGTAATGACATATTCCCTTCTTCTTGGGTTTACCTGCATCACCCTTAGTCTCACAGACTTGGCAAATCTCACAGACTTACTCTATCGTCGTCTTTTCCCTTGGGATAAATCTCTTCTCGTCGTTAAAATTATCACAGGCGATGGCTTGCTATATTTCCACCCAGCCTTCTCTCTTGGATAGTTGATTCTCAGATCTCTACGTTATTTCATTCCTATCCATGAGACCCTCAATTCCCTAGATAGTTCTCCTTGCCAAATGTCATCATTATAGCCTCTCCACTTGGTGCACCTTTTTACCCCTCTCTTGGGCACATTAAAATCCACTTGCCCCTTGGCATTATTGCACATTTAGGTGCACCTAGGCCTTAGCACTCAGAACTATCTAGTCAATGCCATTCCGCCCTCACCTAGGACCTTGGCAGTTACTTCTCTTGACCATTTTAATTACGCACATTAACTATTTCAAAAGTTGGTCATCTAAGAGAAAATGCCCACCGAGCTATTCGAGGTCATGCTATCTCGGCTAAAGCATATGCCCTCGATGATGAAATCTGGGAACGCTCTCCGTAACTGGTATACGGATTCCCAGGTAGCTTTCGATAGAGGCTGACCATGCCATGCAACCAACACTGTGGGTATCTTCTGATTTCGTATTTGCATTGTTCCTCGGTGCTACACTGCCTATTCTCTTTAGAATTAACCACGGCCCACAGTATCGAGGTGATAACTTAGCACACTCTCCTGAAGTCAACGACTTCGAGTGCGAAGGAATTCTGAAAAAAACTTTTTCTCCTTCTTCAAATACTCTTATAGACCGATTTTCATCCGCATACACCTTGGCTCTATCCATAGCCTGGCGGATATTAGCTCTCGCAAGTGCTAGCATCTCCCGCATCTGAACTACAAAGTTCGCGGCACTAGGCACTTTCTGAGGTACTCCAGCTATAGTTGGATTGGCTGGTCTATAACCATAGTTCAGCTCAAACAGACTGAACCCAGTAGATGAATGTTTCCTATCATTGTAGGCAAACTCCAACAATGGCAACCACTTGTCCCATGTATGTTGCCTCAATGACACATATGCCCTCAGCATATCCTCTAAAGTCTGTTTGACTCTCTCCGTCTGACCATCCGTCTCAGGATGATCCCCACTACTCATTCCCAACTCAGTTCTTAGTGTCTCAAATACCGCTATCCAAAAATGACCGGTAAATCTAACATCTCTGTCTGACACTATGGATCTAGGCAATCCATGCAGACGAAATATATGTCTAATGAACAAATCCGCCACTTGCGGGGCACTAACAGACTCTCTAGTCGGAATGAAGTGAGCCATCTTGGTTAGACGATCAACCACCACAAGGATAGAATTATACCCTCCTTGTGTTGCAGGTAGCCCTACAATAAAATCCATGGAAATGCTCTCCCACTTACTTAGTGGTATTTCCAAGGGCTGTAAAAGTCCGGGTGGCTTCACCCGCTCGGCCTTACTTACCTGACACGAGAAACACCGTGTCACATATTCATGAATATGCTTTTTCATCCTTCGCCAAAAGAAATCTCGCTTCACGAGATCATAGGTCTTCTCGACTCCTGAATGTCCCGCACACGGGCTATCATGGCACTGTCGAATGACTCTCTGCCTGAGATCATTCTGACCAGGTACTACAACCTTGCCATTTCTAACTAGCATACCATCTCTTATGGTATATCTTGCATAAGTTTGGCCTTTTCTGGATGCCAGGTCATCCTTTTCACTTTCCCCGGATTTTAATACATGAGCTTTAGGCCATAAGCTCTGGACAAACTCGTCCACCTTCTGAGTTTCTCTGATCTCGGTCATTAGAGCACTCTCTAATACCGTGAAACTGAGGTTGTGCATAATGCGAGACGACGCATCAGCCACCTTATTGTCTTTTTCTCTTCGGTACCAAATCATTAGATTAAACTCCTGCATGAGCTCTGCCCACCTAGCTTGGCGGCCCCTCAAGTCAGGCTGTTTACAAAAATGTTTCAGAGTATCATGATCCACATCCACATAAAACTCTGAACCATACAAATAATGCCTCCATGTTTTCAAAGCATGGATAACTGCATACAACTCCAATTCATGAGTTGGCCAATTCCTTTGAGAGGGAGAAAGCTTCTTGCTTTCAAAGGCTACTGGCCTTCCCTCTTGAAGGAGGACTGCTCCTACCGCAATGTCACTTGCATTGGTTTCTAGAAACAACGGTTTCTGGGGATCAACTATTTTTAACACCGGTCCTGAGACCACAACTTGTTTTATGGTGTTAAAACTTTCCTGTTGATTCTGTCCCCAAATAAAAGGGACTTTATCTGAGGTCAGATCAGTCAATGGCGATACTATTCCGGAATATCCTCTGATATGCCTTCTATAAAACTGGACAAATCCCAAGAATGATCGCAACGCGGTCAGACTCTGAGGGATTGGCCAAGTTAGTATCGCAGCCACTTTCTTCGGATCCATTTCTACCCCCTGTGGAGTAATTATGAACCCTAAATGTTCAAGCCTAACCATACACAATATAGTTTTATTTTTATTCACGTAAAGACTGGCTTTCCTCAAAGTACTGAACACTATCCTTAAGTGTTCACGATGCTCAGTAACACTTTTACTGAATATCAAGATATCGTCAATAAAATGTACTACGAACTTTCCGATATACAGACGTAGTAAATCGTTCATAAGCATGACGAAGGTCGCTAGAGCATTGGTAAGTCCGAAGGGCATTATCAAAAACTCATAATGACCAAACCAGCTTCTAAAAGCGGTTTTATGCACATCCTCGGCTCTAATCCGGATCTGATGGTAGCCGCACTTAAGATCTATCTTGCTGAAAATCACGGCTCCATGTAATGCATCTAGCAAATCATCAATCCGAGCCATCGGATACCTGTGCTTAACAGTGATATTATTCAATGCTCTGTAATCTATACAGAGGCGAAACGTATCATCCTTTTTCCTCTTTAATATCACTAGTGAAGCAAAAGGTGAGAAACTTGGTTGAATCTGCCCCAACTTGAGGTATTCCTTCCAGTTGCCTACGCACCTCCGCTTCTTCAGCAAAACTCATTCTATAGGGAGGTCTATTTATAAGTTCTGCCCCCGGGATCAGTTCAATCTTATGTTGAACTTTCCGCTCTGGAGGTAACCCATAAGGTAGTTCATCCCTAAAACACTCAGAGAACTCCTCTGTTATAAGATTAGCCAGCTTGGCCATCTCACCACTTTGCGTAACATCAGTGCTAGCCGAAGACTCATCCACCGGCTCTACCGATGCTGTGCAAAGGAATAAAAACTCAACTTGAGCCTTTCTGATTTCCATCACGGAAACCAACGGTCCCTGAGGTATATCTTTTTCACCTCGTAAGACATAAAGCACATCATTCATCTTGAATTGATATACGTGCTTTTTCCAATCAATGGCTGGATTCTTCCTAGAATGCCACGCCATTCCCAGGGCTATATCTGCATGAGCAAGCTTGGTCATTTCAAAATCAAGCTTCTCAGCATAGTCCTGAATCCGAAGCTCCAACTGGGTAACCCTTTTGTCCCATACTTCAGTTGAACTTCCATCTGCCATCCTGACTGTATACGCATAGTCAGATGGACTTGTCTTTAATTTCAGCCTCTTCACGAGCTTGGAGTTAATCACATTGTGAGTTGATGCCGAGTCAAACAACACAATGACATCATGATTGGCCACTTGCCCTTTCATTTTAATTAACTCCGTATCATTAAAGGCCGTATACCCCGTTGCTGCGGGCTTAGATAGGATGTTATCAGGTGCACTCGTCACTAACTTAGCAACAGATGCTTTAGAACGTATCTTCACACAATGAGCCGGCTTTTTGTGCGTCTTGGTTTCGCACCACCCTTTTTTGCCCATCCTTCGCAAGCGACCTTTAGTTTCCCACAGCCACAACGTCTGGCCCTCCGTTGCCGCGTAACACGAAGGAAGTGCTACGCAAAACAATCACCAGGTTGACGGGCAAAACGGAGACTCCTGCGACCAACGATGAACTCCCTGAAGGTCACGAGGCGTTTGCCGTTGACGGAAGCCGTACCTTCTCTGAGAACAGGTTCCGATTACAGAAGGTCCCGCTACCCATTATCCTACGCCTTCACCTAATTCGTCGTAGATCGTGCATGTCGCTCAATCACGTATCGCGTGCCTGCGCTCCTTTATCACGGCCAGTCACCTAACACCCCGCCATCTTCTGTCACGTGAAGGTCACGATCCCTCTGTCTGTGTCTCCGTTGGACGTCACGCACAGCAATCCGTCCCTATTGTTCGTCGTTACAATCCGCGTATCCCTCGATCTCTAACCTGCTCTCATACCAAAATCTCACAGACTTGGCGAATCTCACAGACTTACTCTATCGTCGTCTTTTCCCTTGGGATAAATCTCTTCTCGTCGTTAAAATTATCACGGGCGATGGCTTGCTATATTTCCACCCAGCCTTCTCTCTTGGATAGTTGATTCTCAGATCTCTACGTTATTTCATTCCTATCCATGAGACCCTCAATTCCCTAGATAGTTCTCCTTGCCAAATGTCATCATTATAGCCTCTCCACTTGGTGCACCTTTTTACCCCTCTCTTGGGCACATTAAAATCCACTTGCCCCTTGGCATTATTGCACATTTAGGTGCACCTAGGCCTTAGCACTCAGAACTATCTAGTCAATGCCATTCCGCCCTCACCTAGGACCTTGGCAGTTACTTCTCTTGACCATTTTAATTACGCACATTAACTATTTCAAAAGTTGGTCATCTAAGAGAAAATGCCCACCGATCTATCCGAGGTCATGCTATCTCGGCTAGAGCATAACACTTAGCCTTTTGAGAAGGCTGTCCTGAACCACTAGAAGGCTGATTTGCTGATGTCTTTGCCTATCCCTTTACTTTAGGCTTGAATTTTGAAAGCATGGCATGTTCACCTGCTCGTGAAGCCATGTTTTTCCTGGTCTGCTCTTCCTGCAACAGAAGTCTTATCAACTCGTGAAAATTGAGAGGATTTGCACCCCCCCTCAACGACAAATTCAGCGAGGTATGAAAGCTGAGATAAGACTCAGGAAGAGAATTCATAGTAGTGGTAATCATCTCTGAATCAAGAATGATCTCATCAATATTCAGCAATTGCTCTCGTAAATCCTGTAGCTTTGTGAGGTGCACTGACATGGAGTCATCCTCTTCCATATGTGTATGAGACAATTCTCTTTTCAAAAAAGACACCCTGGCATCATTCCGAGCTGCATACATGCTCTCCAAAATATCCCATGCTGCCTTTGAGGTCTTACGCGACCGAATATGCGGAATGATGAATCTTTTCACTGAAAGAGAAATACATGACAAAGCTAAAGCATCACGTGAATCCCATCTCTTTTGCTCTGGAGTGGTAGGTATAACTGCACCAATAACTTGTGCTGCAGCTGTACCCTGTGCATGACCTCTGCCTCCTCCTTGCTGGGGAGGGGTATTAGGTGCCACATTTGCTAGCCGGATCTCATCCCCATTTACATAGTCCCACAGATTACGGAAAATCAGAATATTGCGTACCATAAAACTCCAGAGGGAGTAGTTGGTACCATCCAGCTTATCCTCTTGTGAGAGACCACTGAACTGGAAATCATTCTGATTTTGCTGGGCCATGTCTGAGAAAGAAAATACAGCAAATGCAAATCTGAATTCCCTTGCTGGGAATGAAGTGCACAATTCCCAAAAAAATACAGCCAAACACTGGCTGAAAATGCAACTCAAAACTCTGTAATGTCTCTGTCAGAACTCTGCCAGAGCATCCAATCTCTCCCAAAACCTGCCAAAAGGGCTTCAAAACACTTACAAAAAGGCAGTGTGAACTGAAACCTGCGAAATTGCTCTCCCAACACAAAAGCCCCAATTTGTGGCTTGAAATTGCAACCAGAAAGGGGCAAATGGTCTAAAAGCCCCAAATGTTGCACAAATTGCCCTCTGTCTGCAAAAGCCCCAAATTTCACTGCAAAATTGCAGTGTGATTGCAAAAGCCCCAAATTTTTGCAATCTCTGCAACAAATGCAAAAGCCCCAAATTTGACAAAATTCCCAATACAGAAAATGTGTCCAAATCTGCCCACAAAATGGCCTGCAAAGCAAAAATCTGCCTCGAATGACACACTCCGTACAAACGTACGGAACTGTACGGAATGTACAGTCAAGCTGTACGGACATGTACCCTCCTGTGTACGGGCGTACAGTACGGTGCACGGATTTCTGTACGGAATACAGATCTGTATAAATGTACGGATCTAGCGGCTATACGGATTAACGGATCTGACGACTGTACGGATGAGCTGTACGGTTGTACCGTCGACGAACTGTACGACGAGGTACGGAACTGGCAGATTGTACGAACGCCGCTTCAGATCTGTACGTATGTACGGATCACGTGCAGGTATGGATGGCGCTGTCGACGCGTGCACGTACGGACAAGCGTGCGGATGGCGCTGTAGCAGGTACGAATAAGCGTACAGCAACTGTACGGACTGACGGAATGTACGAGAGCTGTACGGGCTAGGGCTGTACGGCGAACTGTACGGGTTGACGACGAGCTGGTATGGACGTACGGAACATCCAACAATGGCTGTACGGACTTGTTCATTGGCAGCTGTACGGAATGGTACGGGAGCTGTACGGGCTGGGGGCACGTCCAGGAGCTAAGCCTGCTCTGATACCAAATGTGAGTGGAAGGGAGAGAGCAAAGTGTGAGAGCAAGAGAGTGAGAGCTGAAAACAATAGTTGCAATAGAAGAGTTGTTACAACTAAAGAGAGTGATAGGTTTTGTCTAAGTGACAAAACCTTATCCTTCACTAACCGTAGTTAGTGAACTAACTATGGTTAGGGGAAAAAACCTCTAAGTGAGGGAAAAGTGCCCCTAACCTACTTATTACATTACATTGGTCACTGCTAAATTATAACAATAATTCTAACACAAACAGGGTTGTCCCTTATCACCGACCCTGTTTGGCCCCCTCTACATCGATGAGCTTGAGACTTTCATGGGGGCGTTCGGAGGGACCGGTTGCTCACTTGCCAGGATCATCATCAAGATTCTTCTTTATGCAGATGACATGGCACTCTTGTCGTCCACACCCAAAGGGGCTCCAGTGACACCTGGATGCACTGCAGGCTTTTTGTTTATCCCATGATTTGGAGGTCAACCTTGGCAAGACCAAGGTCATGATCTTTAACACCTCTCGAGCAAACATGCAACGGAAGCAGTTTACTTTTACTTTCGGTGGGTCACCACTTGAGATCGTATCCTCATACACTTGGGGGTCATCTTCTCCGGCTCGATCTTCACGATGAGACCAACGATACTGGCTAGACTGAGCAAGGGATACGCCTCATTGGCTCAGCTAGAGAGACAATGCTTCCACTCCCACTTCCAGGACCCTCAGACCAAGGCTCTTCTCTTCGACTCCTTGGTTCGATCAACTGGTATGTATGGCAGCCCTTGTTGGGGGCCTCACATGTCACAGATAGAGTGGACACGGGTGGAGTGCCTGTAGATCCTCATGCTCTCACGGATGATCCAAGGGAAACCGTCTATACCACATCACATCATTTAGGCCGAGTTTGGTGCTTCTCCGCTCCAGCTAGATGCAACCTTTCAATCCATCACATATCTACACCGGGTTAGATCATATGGGGACTGCACATCAAAGAGACAGAGGTTGCCATGGTTGGCTCTCGATTTCTCCATGAGATTGGCAGCAAAGGGAGACAAGCGATGCTGGTATAAACGGACTCACAGATGGTTTGTGAGACTAGGGTTCCACATCGATAGGATACCTCCTTTTCAGTACAGTTTAGATGCCCCTCTGGTACTCCCACCCACCATCCCGATCGGGCCACACACCAACCAGGTCATTCGAGAGGATCTCCTGCAGCTACACACCTTTAGGACCTGGTTGGAGCCGAGGGAGCTTCCAGTAAAGCTGAGTTTCTACAAAGATTACTGTCTTCGTATTTCGGAGGAGGGATTTATCACACCACCGGGGTACACTGAGCTTCATATGCCTCACTCACTACGGATCTCCATCGGACAGTTTCGGATATCATCACACCGCCTCCGCATAGAGAGCAGCAGAGCAGAGAGGATTCCTAGGGAGCATCGCTTATGCATATTGTGCGACTGTTAGGAGGTTGAGTCGGAGGAGCATTTTATTTTCAGGTGCCCAGTGTACTACGAGATTCGAGGTCGCTACCACTGCCTCTTCAAAGACAGCTCCGAGCTCCTTTCCAGATTCCTCGCCTACCCAGATCAAAGATGCCTCATGGCCTTCATTCACGAGGGGGTCCGACACAGAGAGTACTTACTCTGGCAATGGGGCTTGGCCACATCATCAGACACCTCTCGGAGCACGATCACAGAGTTCTTCCCATCGAGTGACATTGATCATCCAGTCTCTAGCCGTAGACGTGAGAGAGATCCCGACCTGACGACCGCAACACGACACACGAGACATCAAGAAAACACACAGATCACTCTAGGGAACCTCCCGTCATTGTTTAGACCCGGGATACGTCCCACGGGAGGCGACACGACATACAGAGGATTCCGCTCCACTCCAGTCCTTTTGATTCCCCAGAATCATCATCTTGACGGAAGGCCTACTTCATGATGTTGATCTTAGGGGAAGGTGTTGAGAGATCACGCTCAACATCATGTGATCATATGTGCATAGCACTAACACTTATAGAGTGCCATAAAGGAAAGGGTTAGATGCCCTAACCCTAACCCTAAATGGGTTTGTATATATTCTACATTTTCAACTAAATCTAGTGTACAATTAGTCATTTGTGGTGTGCCCTCTAGCTGTGCCCTCTCTCCTCATCTCCACTCTTCTCCTCTCCCCTCTTCATATTTTGTCAACCTTGTGATTGCCACTCCCCTACCTTCACACTTTCTTCCCCCCTTTTTCATTGTTACATCCAGATGTATTTAATTATGTACGATCAGACTTAGCATTCAGCACGGGTGATGATGCTCGTTTCAGTAGCTCCACCCTTACTGTGATTTGTATCAGGTTTTCTTTCAGTCTCATAGACCCATCGGTCTTCCGAAGACTCTAATAAAATTTCTTTCTTTCTTTCTTTCTGCTGCTACAAGGGTGGGTGCGGAGGCTGAACTTCCGAAGCTAGAGGATCGGTTGGATGGACGACGGCCTCAGCTGCTGGGGGAGGTGGCTCCTGCTGTTCCTCTTTCGAGGCCTCTCGATCAACCCTGCCCCTCTCCCTGCAGTTGGCCCTCTGTCTACGGCGTTTGCGGGCCTGCTTGCTTGATTTCTTTTTCTTTTTAACCTGTGTCCAGTTCCCTTCCGAGAGGGTAACCCATGGGGTTTGAGACTCCTGCTGCTCCTGCCTGAGAGGGCGCTAAACTTGGGTCTACTGACTCTGCCTACCCTCTGGAGGAGGGGGGGGAGGCACACGAGGGAGGCCACGAGGGCAATCTCTGGCGAGGTGACCCATCTGTCTGCATCGAAGATACTGGCTTGGTAACTCGGAGATCTCCACCCTCTAGCGAAGTGTACCCCCTTCCAAGGTCTCAAGAAGAATCAACTCTGGGAGGGACTCCGAACTCTCCACCACTAATCTGATCCTGGGGACTTCATCATCTGCTAGAACGCAGGCGGCCGTCTCTGGCAGGGACTCGAGCACTGTGCCAAATGCCCGACCAATGGAAGGGAGGATGGCTCGATACTCCTTGGGGAGCCCTGGGAAGCGGAGTGTAACTGAAAACTGTGGAACATGGTGTGTCGTATCCATGTCCTCCACTGTGAACCCATGATACCAAGAAAAGAGGTAGACAAGATGTGGGCCAAGGAGTATGGAACTCTGCTCCATAAGTGTCGAGGTGGTGTCAGGGGAGCTCAGCTGGATGAGAAAAACGCCTCGTCCATAGATGGTGACCTCCTGGATGTGGTCGTCCTCTAATGTTAAGCTCGCCTGGATCCACTCTCACACCTATCTCCGTGTTGGCGTGAGACCCACAAGCGCCTTGACCTGGAGGGACTGAGCTACCTGCTGTACATGTTGCTTGTCAGCTGGGGAAAGAAGAACCTTAACGGCTATGGGAGTCAAGGGTGTTGCCATAGAGCCCCTCTGGCCAAACCAAAGGTCACCACCAAGATTTTCTTTCCCCGTAACAAACACGAATGCTCCCGCTGCAAGGAGGCAAATGAAAAAGGACGAAGCGGAGAGGCGGAGGAGAGAGAAGGAGAGGGCAGGGGAGGAAGGAGGGAGCAAGGGGAGGAGAAGGCGGAAGGAATGAAGAAATGGAAGGAGGCGGGAGAAGAGGAGAAGAAGACGGTGGGGGGAGGCGGAATGGCAGGGGGCGCGCTGGCGGGAGGGCAAAAGGGCAGGAGGAGGTGTGGGGCGGCAAGGAGGGGAAGCAAGGAGGCAGAAGGAGGGGGGAGCAGGGGCGGGGGAGCAGCAAGGGGAGGCGGAGCGGATAAGGCAGCGAGCAGGGGGCGGCCTTTCCCTGTACATCAAATCATTTTCTTCATGTAGTGCTTTAATGAACTCAAAAAAGGCTAGCAACGCTGGAATGACAGTGTCATGAGGCCCACTTCCAGAAGTCTCTCCTTTTTTATGCCCTACTCAGAGTAGCAGCTTTGTGAGCATGATCTTTTGCGTAGCAAACCTCAGAGAGGCTGTGTGAGCCAGCTTTGAGAGGTTACATGTCATCATTTTCTCCAACATCTATACAAGTACGTCCTAGATGCCCCCTTCCACAACAAGAGATCCATTAGGTCATCAGAGATTACCTATGGCAAGTATACATTCAGCAAGCTTAAAGCATGACCTGTTCAATATAATTTTCTCCACTTGAACAAGCATGTCTTAATTCAAGCACCGCGATACCTACAGATGCATCTCTCCCGCGCACGAATTGCCATGGGTCATCTCTGGACTTTATCTCATAGGCAAGGTAGGGTATGAGATTGTAGCCACAATATATTCCAAAGATCTAAGAATATGCACTCTTTGCCACATGCGTAAGGCAGAGCTAGAGGAGCACGTATTTGATGAGATGCCCCAAGTACTACCAAATTCAGGGCTAATACCGTTGTCTCTTTGATTTAGGTACCTCGACGTGAGTCAGGTCATTCACAATCCGGATCAGCAATGTCACATGTGATGCACTCTTTGTCACTAGTTGGGACTTCTCCCAAGAAAATAAAGAATAATCTTTATTAGAATTGACTTTGGTCAAAGAATGGTTGAGTTAATTAACCAAGAATAAGTTTTATTGTTTTACTTTTGCTTGGCATCAGTAAAAAGAGAACTGTAGGGACGCCCACAAGGGACTAGAAATAGTCCAAGAACTAGAATGCATGCATTAGACTAACCTTTAACGGGTTAAAATATTGAATGTTATTTGTGGCAATGTGTAGGACCAAGGAAAGTGCAAAGAAGCCCTAGAATTAGGGGAAGAGTGCAAAAAGCAGGTCCTACCAAAGGCAAAAAGCATCCAAAAAGTGGGCGCTTATATGGAAGAGGGCCCCAGCTAGGCAGACAAGCAGAAAAAGCAGCGAAATTCTCAACAAAAACCCTAAAAGCAGTAGAAAAAGCTAGAAAGCTTGGTTTTTGTATAAAAGTAGCTTTTGGGAAGAGCAAAAGCATAAAATAGCTTTTAAAAAGCACTAAAGCTAGAAATAGCTTTCAGAAAGCAAGTTTAGCTTTTTGCTAGGCCAAGTTTATAAAAGAAGAGCCAAAGAGCTCAAGATCATTCAGTTTTGTACTCGGTTCATGCTCTTGTGAAGAGCCAATTGTACAAAGACTATTTTCTATTGCAATAAAGACCTTCGGGGGGGGCCCAACCCTTCTTTTTGGCCCCTAGTGTTGTGTTCTTGCTTCTCTCCCTCATCTCCAACTACTCTACTTGTCGGCAATCACGTTTCGACAAACTTTGTCCCACGCTTTGTTCAAGTTCCAATTACAAATTCTAATGCAGGAGCAAATTGCGATTTCTTTTACAAAGACTGTCTTGGATTGCGTGCCAGGTCCTTGAGCCCCAAAGTGTTTCCTTTGCTGCGATTCTGTGCCTGAGTGTTCCCTTTGCTGCGATTTTGGTTTCTACGACTGGATTGAAGCCCTTAAGCACCTACAAGCCGTGCCCAGGAGCCCAGGAGGAATTTGTGATTGATTTGAGGGTTATTCTTTCGTTTAGTTACGGTTTCAATGGCATTAGAGCCAAGGTTGGTTGCTCTCTTTAATGACCACGATCCAAGAAGCTTGCAGGTTCAAAGATTCGCAGGCCCTTGCTATATCTGCGTATTTATGGTCGCAATTCCCCAAACAATTGGTTGCACCATACAACTAAAAGCCACTCCCACCCTTACTTCATCGCGCATCGCGTCGGCTCCCGTCTTCAGCCGTACCCATTTACTACCTCAAAGAGGGGTGGAACTCTGCAATTAGTTGTGTCAGAACAAGAAGTCATGGTTTCGAAGCAAGGGAGTTCAGCTTCCAAGAGGCCCGGTTCAGCTTTCAAGAAGCAATCTAAGGGACCTGAGGACGATCTTAGTGAAGGACTCATGAAAGAAAAGATCAAGGAGTTCCAGATTCTTAAGGAGAAACCTCGATTTCAGCAATTATTCGAGGAGATGATGTCCTATCCAGGGTCAAAGCCACGAAAAGAAAAGGGAGACAAAGAACTTTCTCATACTTCTCCATCGAAAGAGTCTTCTAAGCATTCTCCTTTCTCTAGGGAGAATTCACGGAGTCCTCCATCACGCCAGAAGCGTCAAACTTCAAGAAAACGAGGGAGGAGTTTGAAGCCACACGGGAGACGAAGTCAAAAGCATGGAAGGAGAACTCCCAATTCAAGCCCATCTTCTTCTAGTTCTTCTTCTTCTTCCTCTTCCTCATCTTCTTCTAAATCCCGAGGACGCTCACATCATAAGCACAAAAGAAGATCCAGATCTCAAAGTAAGGATTTCCAGGAAGGAGGTTAGTCTGTCAAGTTCAGTACTTTTGATGGAAAGTATGGAGCCACTGAGAAAGCTTTGCAGTTCATCCGTCAATTTGACATAGCCTTCAAAACGGGGCACTATCGCGAGAAGTCCAAGTTAAAGATTGTGAGTCGTCATCTGACAGATAGTGCCAGTGCTTGGTGGGGAGCTCTTCTTGTTGCGGAAGAATCTTCAAAGACTTGGAAAGATTTCAAGAAGCAGTTTTATGAACAGTTCTTGCCTAAGAATTTCTATGATGACGTTCATACAGCATGGGAAAGTGTGTGCATGGCAGCCATTGACACCATCGACACATATAATCAAAAGTTTTGGACAGCCTATCTTCAAATCACGCCCTTCAAAGAAATTTCAGAAAAGACAAAGCTTCGGAAGAATCGAGGGGGATTGCTTCCCAACATACGAACTCAAGTAAGCACTGATCCAAAGAAGACGAAGCTCCAAGATTTGATGCATTCAGCTTCAGTGGTTAAACTGCTAAGCGAAGATCTTCTTCAAACTATGGCAGAAAAAGGAAAGGGTGTGAAGGTTGTACCACCAACTCAAGATTCAAAAATATTTCCGCCTCAGAAGCCGAGGGGTCCATTCAAGCCCTTCAAAGTAAAGTCAAAGTTTACTCTAGAGCAGATTGCGATCTTCCGAAAGGAAGGTAAGTGTTTCGGTTGTGGAGCACCAAGGCATGCGGCTGCCCAGTGCCCCCATAGGATTGCGGGTCCAAGGGACCAGAAAACCCCAAAAGAACCAAAGCCCATGGCGGGAGGAACCCCAGATATGCTGGGAAGAACCACAGAACCAGAAAACAGAAAGCTTTGCCTCGCATGGGGTAAAGTAAGAGATCAGAATGCCTTGATTCTTTTTGATCCAGGAGCTACCGATAATTTCATCTTATTTGAGGCTAGGAATTAAATAGAAGAATTGGGATTGTCTTTGGATGCAAAGCATGTCTTCAAAGGGGATCCAGCCAAAGTTACACCTTTGATTGGAAAACTTAGGATTCATGTACAAGATTATGTGGACCATGAGGAGTTTTATGTTTCACCTCTCAAGCATTATGATGCAATTTTGGGTATGCCATGGTTCCATAGAAAGGAGGTGGTTCTTGATTTTAAAGCAAGAACTCTCAGTTTTGAGCATCGGAAAAAGCAACACAAAATCTTCGCGAAAGGAAAAGGCGAGACCATTCCAGTTATATCAAATATTTCCATTGCCAAGTCAATAAAATCTGCAATTTCTGCGTACATGGTTTTTCTTAAAGAAAAAGAGGGTGAACCCCAAGTGGAAATAAGTCCATTGGAAAAAATAAAAATTTCAGTTTTTAGAATCTTTCAAAGATTACTTTTTAGATTCTTTACCAGGAGAGCTTCCTCCAGAACGGCCTGAAGATCATGTCATAGAGCTCCTTCCAAGAGGTGAGCCTCCGAATTGGCCGCCTTACTGTGTGAGTGCAGCCCAGACCGAAGAAACTATGGCACAAGTACAGGATTTGCTCTCAAAGGGACTTATCAGGCCCAGTTCTTCCCCCTTCTGTTCTCCAGTGCACTTAATTCAAAAGAAGGATGGCTCTTATCACATGTGTGTGGATTATTTCACTCTTTTTGGCATTTATAAAAAGCTTGTGATTTCTGAGTTCTTGAAACACAGTAGCCAAGTGCTCTTTGTGCTCTTCTTCTGTCTTAGAAAAGACCAAAATGTCATCAAAGAAAGCACCTATAAAGTGCCCGTGGGATCTGAAAATTATGACCATCATTCGATTGAAAGAAGCCGGTGCTTTGGTAAGTCCAAAAGGCATCACCAGAAACTCATAACGTCCAAAAGTAGTCCGAAAAGCTGTCTTGTGGACATCTTGGGGCTGAATCCTTATCTGATGATATCCGCTTTTTAAATCAATGCGGATGAAAATAGAGGCTCCTTTCAAACTATCCAAAATATCGTCTATGCGAGGGATTGGAAACCGGTTCTTGACTGTTAGACGAGATTCATTATCTTGGACACATTATTTCCAAGGAAGGGATTCGAATGGATCCAGCTAAAATAAGAGCGATAAAGGAATGGCCAGAGCTCACCTCAGTACATGAAGTACGCAGTTTTCTTGGACTTTGTTCTTATTACAGATGCTTCATCGGACACTTTGCTGACATAGCAGCCCCCTTACATGATTTGACCAAAAAAAAACGTAGTCTTCAAGTGGGGAGAAAGACAAAGGATAGCTTTTAATGCTCTCAAAGAAAAGTTAAGAACTGAGCCCATTCTCATTGTTCCAGATTTACAGAAATCGTTTGATGTGGACTGCAATGCATGTGGAGAATGTGTGGGAGCTGCTCTTCATAGAAGGCCGAGTCATTGCTTATGAAAGCCGGAGGCTGTGTGGTGCAGAGATGTTTCTCGGTGTTTATGAGAAAGAGATGTTAGCAATTATTCATGCTCTAACTATTTGGAAGCATTATCTTCTTGGAGTTGATTTTACGGTTAAGACTGACCACCAAAGTCTCAAGTATTTCCTGACTCAAACCAAGATTTCTGAAAAGTAGATGAAGTGGGAAAATTTCCTGTCCGATTTTACGGTTAAGACTGACCACCAAAGTCTCAAGTATTTCCTAACTCAGACCAAGATTTCCAAAAAGCAGATGAAGTGGGCAAATTTCCTGTCCATGCTTCATTTTCAGATTCTTTATACACCAGGAGCTCAGAACAGAGTTGCAGATGCTTTATCCAGAAGGCCTAAAGCGAATAATGTCACCATAGCATACCATCGGGACTTAGAGGCCATGAAAGAGCTCTACTTACAAGATCCAGACTTCGGAGAGATCATGAGAAATATTCAAAAGGAGTATCATCCAGTCAGTATACATTGAAAGACGGGTTTCTCATGAAAGATGATCACCTTTGTGTGACTCAAGATATGCGAGCCAAAGTTTTGGAAGTATGTCATGCTCCTCCTTATGCATGGCATCGAGGCATTTTGTCTACTACTCAGGCCATTGAGAGATATTTCTTCTAGCCAGATATGCGGAAAGACATTCATAAGTTTGTAACAGAATGTCTTACGTGCCAAAAGGTAAAGTATGACAGGCACAAGACCCCAGGACTTCTCATGCCACTGCCCATACTACAGGGACCATGGGAAAGTATTGCTATGGATTTCATCTTTGATCTTACTAGATCCAGAAACGGGAATGATGGAATATGGACTATCATTGATAGGTTCAGCAAGCAGGCCCATTTCATTTCAGTAAGAAAAACCATTAAGGCAGACCACATGGCTAGATTGTATCTTCAAGCACCATGGGATGCCTAAGTCGATTGTTAGTGATCGAGACCCCAGGATGACTAGTTTATTCTAGAGAGCATTATTTGATAATATGGGGATGAAGTTGGACTTTTCATCTTCTTTTCATCCTCAGTCTAACGAACAAAGTGAGAGTGCCAATTCCACGGTATTGGATCTTCTCAAGTGTTATGCTTCCGAGCAAAAGATCGAATGGGAAAAGTATCTTCCTCTTGTGGAATTTGCATACAATAACACTGTTCATAGTTCCACTGAAAAAGCTGCATTGGAAGTTATTTATGGGAAGGTGATTTTGCCACCTATTCTTAGAACAAAGGATGAGATATTTGCAACCGACCAGTATGTCCGAGTCTTAGAAACAGCTCTCTCTCAAGTTCGGACAGCGATTAAAAGATCTCAACACAAGCAAAAGAAGGCAGCAGATAAGCACCGGAGGGAGATGAACCTCCAAGAAGGAGATTGGGTATTACTAAAGTTTGAAAAAGCATGTCTCAGGAAGATGAAAGGAAAAGAGAAAGTATATCCCAAGTTGTCTCCAAGATATTATGAGTCATTTCGAGTTAGTGAGCCCATAAACGAAGTCACTTTTTGACTAGAGCTGCCCGAGACTTAGAAGATTCACAATGCTTTTCATGTGAGTCTTCTAAAGAAGTATCAAGGACCAGAACCCACAGAACCAATTCAAGAAGAGCCACCTGAGGTGGAAGAGAAGGAGGAGATTCTCCAACCAGAACAAATTGTATATCATACAGAAAAGAAAGGACCCAGAGGCATACCAAAGGCAAAAAGCATCCAGAAAGTGGGCGCTTATATGGAAGAGGGCCCCAGCTAGGCAGACAAGCAGAAAAAGCAACGCAATTCTCAAGAAAAGCCCTAAAAGCAGCAGAAAAAGCTAGAAAGCTTGGTTTTCGTATAAATGTAGCTTTTAGGAAGAACTAAAGCATAAAATAGCTTTTAAAAAGCACTAAAGCTAGAAATAGCTTTCAAAAAGCAAGTGTAGCTTTTTGCTAGGACAAGTTTATAAAAGAAGAGCCAAAGAGCTCACGATCATTCAGTTTTGTACTCAGTTCATGCTCTTGTGAAGAGCCAGTTGTACAATGACTATTTTCTATTGCAATAAAGACCTTCGGGGGGAGCCAGCCCTTCTTTCTGGCCCCTAGTGCTGTGTTCTTGCTTCTCTCCCTCATCTCCCAACTACTCTACTTGTTGGCAATCACGTTTCAACAAGCTCTTCAAAGTTCCCACGCTTTGTTCAAGTTCCGGTTACAAATTCTAGTGCAGGAGCAAATTGCGATTTCCGTTACTATAACGTGAGCCTCTGAGCATGTTGAGTCTCAAGCCATGAGAGTGCTGGGATCAACCTCTGAACACGCTCAGATTTTAGCCTCTGAGTTACATGGGGTGCATAGTTTGATGACTGTCATTGTCATGTTCTGTTCTTGGTTCCATTCCAGTAATCTCTCACCTTGCCTTCATGGGGGGGTGTTGGAATATGGAGCCAAAGTGAGTCTAAAATGAGTGTTCTAGGTATGTTTTATAGTCTAGTCAGTCCTAGATATGCCACGTGTCATATTGGGAGTTATTACATATACACTATGGCTTTCTAGAGTCTAGTGTCACACTATATAGTGTTGTACTTGTCTATTGTCTATTATATCAGTCAACATCAAGCTATCAATACATTGTCAGTATTTTGGTTATTGCCTTGCAGGAGCAGCTGCATGGGCAGCTACAGCTTAGCTTCGTGGGCACCAACTGGAGCAACAAAAGATGGAGGTGGAGATCAAGATAGTGACAGTAGTCTGGAAACTATCATCTCGTGAACTCAATAACAAAATCCACGCGCAGGAATCATTTTCATCACTTTTTGCATGAGCTATATCTTTTCATAGAAAACTTGGATTGCAATGATGTAAAAACGAAAATTGTAGTACTCAAGGTCCTCTACAACTTTCCTAAAGACACAAAGTCGTGATTCTACTTCCAGATCCAAATATAAGCGTCACATCGTCCGCAGGTCACAGAAACAGCACCACTCCAAGACGTCTTTGTAGCTGAAGGAAGGAGAAGAGCTCACCAAGGAAGGGGAAGAGAGGTTGCAGAAGCTCAAGTTGGAGAAGACAACGTTAGAGGAGAAGACAACGTTAGAGGAGAATCCCAATGTTGATGAAGCTTTCAATGGAGAGGAGTAGGGAAGGGGAGCTCCTCCAAGAGAAGAGAGGGCAGCTACTCTTTCCGGCCACCCTCTACCTCATGGAGAAGTAAGGAGGAAGGGAAAGGCTAGGAAGGAAGGCTCTGATACCATATGAAGAGACATGGTAGCTAGCTAGGAACGGAATGGAAATATGGAAAGCATAATGAAAGGCAAAATGGAAAGTACAAGTGCAAGGCAATAACCAAAATATTTACAATGTATTGATAGCCTGATGTTGACTGATATAATAGACAATAGACAAGTACAACACTATATAGTGTGACACTAGACTCTAGAAAGCCATAGTATATATGGGATAACTCCCAATATGACACGTAGCATGTCTAGGACTCACTAGACTATAAAACACACCTAGAACACTCATTTTAGACTCACTTTGGCTTCATATTCCAACACTATTGCCCACTTCCCCTCCTTCCGAGCCATGTCCCGCTGCTATATCAGAATGTGTCTCTCCTCAACTGCTAGTCGGGCTTGAGTATCGCGGAGTTATGACAAGGGGCTGCTCTCGATTGGGGTCTCTCCCCACACACCAGTCCCCCTCGTTTGCAAGCTCTGGGACCCTTAGGGAGGTAGCCACGCAAGTGGTCACATCATCCATCTATGTGGTAACTGTACGAGGAATCCCACAAACTATGATATTGAGAGCCTTGTTGGCCCTCTATTGATGCTCCAAGAGAGTGGCTGAAATAGTTGCCTTTCCAGGTTCCCGCTTCACCACGTCCACCCATCTGGATGTCTCCGCGATAGCCGACTTCATGGTGTCTATCTGAGCCTCTACTACTGGTGTACCACTCGAAGTTGTCCCAAAGGGTGGTCACCTCCTTTTGGAGCTGTAGGAGAGCGCAAGAGGTGGGAAGGGGAAAGGGGGAGAGAGAGAGAGAAAGAGGATTAGATGTCACATCAAAGTCCCCCCCCCCCTTCAACTATATCTCCTTTTTGCCCCCTCTAGGCCTAAACATCCCCTAGCCGGATTAGCCCTAACCCTCACTAACTTGGCCCAATCTCGGCCTTCATTACAAGGAACAAAACATTCGCCATTTGTGACGTTCACAATGATGCGAAGCCACACGTGTTCTATAGAGGCTCCAAATAGATGGTGGAATAAATACAGAAGGATGATGTAGCTCCAATTACATGATACCTTTTGGGCTCACTACACATGGGCCACTTCCCTAGGCCTTGAGTCCATAACTTTTTGGTATTTTCAAGCATTAGCCTTAAATGGCTGCAAATGCAAGGACTGAATCTAGATTTGGCTAGCCAATGTCATGGAAGTTGCCTACATCCCATGTCCTCTTCCTGGTAAGAAATAATTTTTTCTTGGCTTTCAGTTATGGCTTTTCTAGTTTCCTTAAGTAGTTACTACTAGCAACAATTAGTAGAACTTGACTGAAGCTGTCAATCAAATACACCTAGTTCTAATCAAGAGGTAGATATTTAAACTCTGAAGTGGATTCGGAATACTAAGCTCTAAGTTGCATTGTTGTTCACCTATGTTGCCCAAATCGGTATACTTCACAAAGTTTGAGAATTTGAAACATTGAAACAATCGCCACCTACAAACTTCCTCACATTGTCAGCCTCAAAATCAAGTAAAATATTTTGCTCAAGAGATAATATTCTTACGCTCTCAATCCTTTTCTCAGTTCACAGATCAAATCCACAATCTATCACAGGGCAGGCACACACAATTTCCTCCCAGCCAACCTCAGTGGTAGCAAAACCTCAGAATAGTCACATACGTGAAGGCTCCAGCTTGCAGATTCCACCAAGCCCCAATTTCCTAGATGAATCTAGTATGCCACATGTCTACATTTGAGGACATCTCCTCAATGCATCATTTACCTCTCTCTTGGGATATCATTGAAACCTTTTGCCCCTTGGCACATTTAATGCATTTAGATCCCTTAGCCTTAGATCCACCTAGTGTGCCATGTCACCCTCACCAAGGACCTTGACCTTGATTCCTTTCTTGATCATTTACGTGAAGCCCAAACTAATATAATACAAACATAGATCCTTTCAAGGAAAATGTCGACTAACCTTTCCGAGGTCATGTTGCCTCAACTTGAGCGTAACATTCCTTCCCTCTTCAGGCATCAGCGTCCTCGATGATAAAGTCTGGGAAAACTCTTCGTAATTGGTTTACGGATTCCCAGGTAGCTTCTGATAGAGGTAAACCATGCCATGTAACCAACACCGTGGGCATCTTCCGATTGCGTACTTGCATTGTTCCTCGGTCCAGGATTCTTATTGGTTTGCGTCCTACGTTATCCTCTATCTCCTGAAACAAAACAACACCCTCGATAAGTGAATCACCTATATGCAAAAATTTCTTTAGATGAGAAACATGAAACACTGGGTGCACCTTACAATCCTATGGTAATTCTAATTTATAGGCCACCTTGCCTATTCTTTTTCGAATTAACCACGGCCCACAATATCGGGGTGATAACTTAGCACACTCTCCTGCAATCAAAGACTTTGAGTGCGAAGAAACTTTGAGAAAAACTTTTTCTTCTTCCTTAAATTCTCTAACGGATCTGTTCATACGCATACGCCTTAGCTCTATCCATAGCTTGACGGATGTTAGCTCTCGCAAGTGCTAGCATCTCCCACATCTGAACCACAAAGTTCGCAGCACTAGGCACTTTCTGAGGTACTCCAACTGTAGTTAGATTCGCTGGTCTATAACCATAGTTCAGCTTAAACAGACTAAATCTTGTAGAGGAATGTTTTCTATCATTATAGGCAAATTCCAACAGCGGCAACCACTTGTCACATGTATGTTGCCTTAATGACACATATGCTCTGAGCATATCCTCTAAAATTTGGTTGTTTCTTTCCGTCTGACCATCCGTTTCTGAATGATCCCCACTACTCATTCCCAACTCAGTCCTTAGTGTCTCAAACACTACAATCCAAAAATGACTGGTAAATTTGACATTCCCGTCTGACACTATGGATTTGGGTAATCCATACAAACGAAATATATGTTTAATAAACAAATCCGCCACTTGCGGGACACTAACAGACTCTCCAGTTCGAATGAAGTGAGCCATCTTGGTAAGACGATCAACTACCACAAGGATAGAATCGTATCCACCTTGTATCATAGGCAGACCTACATTAAAGTCCATGGAAATGCTCTCCCACCTACCTAGTGGTATTTCCAAAGGTTGTAAAATTCCGAGTGGCTTCACCCGCTCTACCTTACTTACCTGACACGAAAAACAACGTGTCACATATTCATGAATATGTTTTTTCATTTTCAGCCAAAAGAAATCTCACTTCACGAGATCATACATTTTCTCGACTTCTGGATGTCCCGCACCTGGGCTATTATGGCATTGTTAAATGACTCTCTGCCTGAGATCATTCTGATTAGGTACTACTACCTTGCCATTTCTTTTCAGCATACCATCTTTTATGGTATATCTTGCATAAGTTTGGCCTTTTCTAAATGCCACGTCACCCTTTTCCCCAGGTTTGAATACATGAGCCTTAGGCCAAAGGCTTTCGACGAACTCGTCCACCTTTTCAGTTTCTCTAATCTCAGTCATTAGAGCACTCTCTAATACCGTGAAACTCATATTATGCATAATGCGTGACAACGCATCAACAACGTTATTATCCTTCCCTCTTCGGTACCGAATCGTCAAGTTAAACTCCTGCATGAGTTCTGCCGACCTAGCTTGGCCACCTCTCAAGTCAGATTGTTTACAAAAATGTTTCAGGATATCATGATCAACATCAACATAAAATTCTGATCCATACAAATAATGTCTCCATGTTTTGAGAGCATGGACAACAACATACAACTCTAATTCATGAGTTGGCCAATTTCGTTGAGAGGGAGAAAGCTTCTTGCTTTCAAAGGCTACTGGCCTTCCCTCTTGGAGGAGAACTGCTCCTACCGCAATGCCACTTGCATCGGTTTCAAGGAAAAACGGTTTTTGGGGATCAACTACTTTTTACACCGGTCCTGAGACCACAGCGTGTTTTATGGTGTTAAAACTCTCATGTTAATTCTCTCCCCATATAACAGGTACGTTATCTGAGGTCAGATCAGTCAATGGTGATACTATTTCGAAATATCCTTTAATATGCCTTGGATAAATTTGGACAAATCCCAAGAATGATCGCAAAGCGGTCAAACTCTAAAGGATAGGCCAAGACAGTATTGCAGCCACTTTCTTTGAATCCATTTCTATCCCCTCAAGAGTAATAACAAATCCTAAATATTCAAGTTTTATCAGACACAATACAGTTTTCTTTTTATTTACATAAAGACTGGCTTTCCTTAAAGTATTGAACACCATTCTTAAGTGTTCGTGATGCTTAGCAATATTTTTATTGAACACAAGAATGTCGTCAATAAAATGTACTACAAACTTCCCGATATACGGGCGTAGTAAGTCCAAACGGCATTACAAAAAACTCATGATGTCCAAACCTGCTTCTAAAAGCAGTTTTATGCACATCCTCGGCTCTAATACGAATCTGATGGTAGCCACATTTAAGATCTATCTTGCTGGTAACGCATGTAGCAAATCATCGATCTGAGCCATCGGATACTGTGCTTAACAGTTATATTATTCAATGCTCTATAATCTATACAGAGGCGAAAAGTATCATCTTTTTTGTTTTTTTAAATCACTGGCGAAGCAAAAGGTGAGAAACTGGGTTGAATCTACCCCAGCTTGAGGTATTCTTCCAGTTGTCTTCGTACCTCCGCTTCTTCGGTAAAACTTAACCTATAGGGAGGTCTATTTACACGTTCTGCGTTGGGATTAGTCGGGGTTAGTTCGATCTTATGCTGAACATTCCGCTCTGGAGGTAACCCATAAGGTAACTCATCCCTAAAGCAATCAGAGAACTCCTCTGCTATTTGATCAGCGAACTTGGCCATCTCTCCATTTTGGGTAACATCAATGCTAGCTAAAGGACCATCAATCAGCTCTATCAATGCTGTACAAAGAAACAAAAACTCTTCTTAAGCTTTTCGAACTTCCATTACGGAAACCAACGGTCCTTGAGGTATATCTTTCACCTCACAAGACATACAGCACATCATTCATCTTGAATTGATAAATGTGCTTTTTCCAATCTATGGCTGGATTCTTCCTAGCTTTTCATATATTAGCAGTTTTTGAGTGAAACATCCAAAACTGCTAACTCCTAGCTTTTCATCAAATCACGAGCACAGGCACACGAATTCACCTCCCAGCCACCCTCAGTAGTAGTAAGCTCTCTAGAAAAATTCATTACGTGAAGGCTCTTGCTTACAAAATTCCACCAAGCCCCAAAATTCCCTAAATGGATCTAGTATGCCTCATGTCTTCATTCTAGGGTCCCTCCTTAATGCATCATTTACCCCTCTCTTCAGATATCATTGAAGCCATTTGCCCCTTGGCACATTTCATGCATTTAGGTCCCTTAGCCTTAGATCCACCTAGTCTAGTGCCATGTCACTCTCACCAAGGACCTTGACCTTGATTCCTTTTTTATCATTTACATGAAGCCCAAACAAATATAATACAAACATTGCTCCTTTAAAGGAAAATGCCGACTGACCCTTCCGAGGTCATGTTACCTCGACTTGAGCGTAACATTCCTTCCCTCTTTAGGCTTCAGCATCCTCGATGATAAAGTCTGGGAACACTCTCCGTAACTGGTATACGGATCCCCAGGTAGCTTCTGATAGAGGTAAATCATGCCATGCAACCAACACCGTGGGTATCTTCCGATTACGTACTTGCATTGTTCCTCGGTCCAGGATTCCTATTGGTTTGCGTCTTGCATTATCCTCTATCTCTTGAAACAAAACAACACCCTCTATTAGTGAGTCACCTGTATGCAAAAATTTCTTTAAACAAGAAACATGAAACATTGGATGCACCTTACAACCTTGTGGCAATTCTAATTTATAGGCTACCTTGCCTATTCTTTTTAGAATTAACCAGGGCCCACAATATCGAGGTGATAACTTAGCACGCTCTCCTACAGTCAAAGACTTAGAGCGCAAAGGAACTCTGAGAAAAACTTTTTCTCCTTCCTTAAATTCTCTAGCAGATCGGTTTTCATCTGCATACGCCTTAGCTCTATCCATGGCTTGGCGGATGTTATCTCTCGCAAGTGCTACCATCTCCCGCATTTGAACCACAAAGTTCGCAGCACTAGGCACTTTCTGAGGTACTCCAACTGTAGTTGGATTCGCTTGTCTATAACCATAGTTCAGTTCAAACGGACTGCAACCTGTAGAGGAATGTTTTCTATCATTGTAGGCAAATTCTAACAATGGCAACCACTTGTCCCATGTATGTTGCCTCAATGACACATATGCTCTAAGCATATCCTCTAAAATTTGGTTGATTCTTTCCGTCTAACCATCCGTTTCTGGATGATCCCCACTACTCATTCCCAACTCAGTCCTTAGTGTCTCAAACACCGCAGTCCAAAAATGACCGGTAAATTTGACATCACTGTCTGACACTATGGATTTGGGTAATCCATGCGAACGAAATATATGTCTGATAAATAAATCTGCCACTTGCGGGGCACTAATAGACCCTCTAGTTGAAATGAAGTAAGCCATCTTGGTAAGACGATCAACCACCACAAGGATAGAATCATATCCACCTTGTGTCATAGGCAGACCTACAATAAAGTCCATAGAAATGCTCTCCCACCTACCCAGTGGTATCTCCAAGGGCTGTAAAAGTCCGGGTGGCTTTACCCGCTCTGCCTTACTTACTTGACGCGAAAAACAACGTGTCACATATTCATGAATATGCTTTTCCATCTTTGGCCAAAAGAAATCTCGTCTCACGAGATCATATGTCTTCTCGACTCCTGAATGTCCCGCACATGGGCTATCATGGCATTGTCGAATGACTCTCTACCTGAGATCATTCTGATTAGGTACTACTACCTTGGCATTTCTTTTCAGCATACCATCCCTTATGGCATATCTTGCATAAGTTTGGCCTTTTCTGAATGCCAGGTCATCCTTTTCACCGGGTTTGAATACGTGAGCCTTAGGCTAAAGGCTTTCGACGAACTCGTCCACCTTTTGAGTTTCTCTAATCTCAGTCATTAGAGCACTCTCTAATACCGTGAAACTCATATTATGCATAATGCGTGACAACGCATAAGCAACATTATTATCCTTCCCTCTTCGGTACCGAATCGTCAAGTTAAACTCCTTCATGAGTTATGCCCACCTAGCTTAGCAGTCTCTCAAGTCAAGTTGTTTAGAAAAATGTTTTAGAGTATCATGATCAACATCAACATAAAACTCTGACCCATACAAATAATGTCTCCATGTTTTCAGAGCATCGACAACAGCATACAACTCTAATTCATGAGTTGGCCAATTTCGTTGAGAGGGAGAAAGCTTCTTGCTTTCAAAGGCTACTGGCCTTCCCTCTTGGAGAAGAACTGCTCCTACCGCAATGCCACTTGCATCGGTTTCAAGGAAAAACGGTTTATGGGGATCAACTACTTTTTACACCGGTGCTGAGACCACAGCTTGTTTTATGGTGTTAAAACTCTCCTGTTGATTCTCTCCCCATATAAAAGGTACGTTATCTGAGGTTAGATCAGTCAATGGCGATACTATTTCGAAATATCCTTTAATATGCCTTCGATAAAATTGGACAAATCCCAAGAATGATCGCAAAGCGGTCAAACTCTGAGGGATTGGGTAAGTCAGTATCGCAGCCACTTTCTTTGGATCCATTTCTACCCCCTCATGAGTAATTATGAATCCTAAATATTCAAGTCTTACCATACACAGTATAGTTTTCTTTTTATTTGTATAAAGACTGGCTTTCCTCAAAGTGCTGAACACTATTCTTAAGTGTTCGTAATGCTCAGCAATACTTTTGCTGAATATAAGAATATCGTCAATAAAGTGTACTACAGACTTTCCGATATACGGACGTAGTTAATCATTCATAAGCATGACGAATGTAGCTGGAGCATTGGTAAGTCCAAAGGGCATTACTAAAAACTCATAATGTCCAAACCTGCTTCTAAAAGCGGTTTTATGCACATCCTCGGCTCTAATACGGATCTGATGGTAGCCACATTTAAGATCTATCTTACTGAAAATTACGGCCTCATGTAATACATCTAGCAAATCATCGATTCGAGCCATCGGATAACTGTGCTTAATAGTAATATTATTCAATGCTCTGTAATCTATACAAGGACGAAAAGTATCATCTTTCTTCTTCTTTAATATCACTGGCGAAGCAAAAGGTGAGAAACTTGGTTGAATCTGCCCCAACTTGAGGTATTCTTCCAGTTGTCTTCGTACCTCCGCCTCTTCGGTAAAACAGGTTCTATTTACAAGTTCTGCCCCCGGGATTAGTTCAATCTTATGCTGAACATTCCGCTCTGGAGATAACCCATAAGGTAACTCATCCCTAAAACAATCAGAGAACTCCTCTGTTATTTGATCAACCAGCTTGGCCATCTCTCCATTTTGAGCAACATCAGTACTAGCCGAAGAATCATCAATCGGCTCTACCGATCCTGTACAAAGAAACAAAAACTCTTCTTGAGCTTTTCGAATTTCCATTGTGGAAACCAACGATCCTTGAGGTATATCTTTTTCACCTCGTAAGACATACAGCACATCATTCATCTTAAACTGATAAATGTGCTTTTTCCAATCTATGGTTGGATTCTTCCTAGAATGTCAAGCCTTGCCCAGGGCTATGTCTGCATGAGCACGCTTTGTCATTTCAAAATCAAGCTTCTCAGCATAGTCCTGAATTCGAAGCTCCAACTGGGTAACCCTCTGGTCCCATACTTCAGTTGAACTTCCATCTATCATTCTGACTATATATGCATAGTCAGATGGGCTAGTCATTAGTTTCAGCCTCTTTACAAGCTTGGAGTTAATTACATTGTGCGTTGACGCTGAGTCAAACAACACAATGATGTCATGATTGGCTATTTGCCCTTTCATCTTAATTAACTCTATATCGTTAAAGGCTGTATACCCCGTTGCTGCGGGCTTTGATGGGATATTATCAAGTGCACTGTTTATAAGCTTAGCAACAGACACACATAACAAAACAAGTACTGACCTTTGAGAAGATCCAGCTAGCTGAATCTGCATCTGTTCTGCTCTGGGACTCTCCTCCATTTCCACGTCGCATTTTGAGATCACCATCTTAGCCATCCGACGATCCTTGTTTTGTGGACAATCTTTCCACTGATGAGGCTGAAGACATCCAAAACACAAGCCTTCTCTCCTCACTTTTTTCCTTTGCTCTGGGTTCAAAGAAGACTTCGACCAAGCCCGGGCTGCCATTGGTGTTACTTTTCTTTTCATTCCAATGGTGATACTTGATTTAGCAATCTCAACTAGTTTCGCCTGCTTGGCTTGACCACTAGGCTGTGAGACACTCCCTTTGCTAATCCACTTCTTCTTCAACCCAGTTTTCTTCGGGTACTCATACTGAGTCCCAACCTGTACACTTGGTCTGTTCCCTTTTGCATCCTCATAGTTCAGGGCTATGGCAATTGCTTCATCTAGCGTGTTCGCATACTTAGCCCGAACTTCCATCTTGATCCGATCATTCAATCCAAAGATAAAATCTTTTACTTGGATTCACTGAGGTAGAGGTTCATAAACTTTCATTACACTTTCTCTAAACTTATCAATGTATTCCGCTACTGATAAATTTCTCTGACAAAGGTTTCGATACTGATCCCAAGCTCGGGATGCTTCGTCAGGAGGTAAGACGTGTTTTCTAATTTTTAAACCCCTCCCATGTAGTGGATGTCACTCCATCTTTATGCTGTTTTATCCACCACCTATCCGCTGCCTCATTACCTCGCGGATTTTCTTCATATCATTCCTGATTTCACAAATAGCGAAAGCCTCTTCCCATTTGTGTAACCAGGTTTCGATGATATCGGAACTACGGTCAGACATCCGACCAGAATACTTTTTTGGCCTATAATTGGCAATATTAGGCACCTTAGCCCTCCTAGGCTCGACCGTATGAACACTGGACTCCGGTTCCATTGGAGATTTACCTTTCTCTTCACGGGATGGTCTAGCAAACATACTATGCACCATTTTCCTGAGCTCATATTGCCCTACATTTGCTTGTAACTGTTGCGCTAAAATCTGTTGCAAGGCATCCTCTAACATTGCAATTCTGCCAGATAGTGTATGACCTGCTGAGCGTGACACCTGCGGTGTCGGCCGGACTCCCGACTCTACAAGATCCATCCTAGAAGCTTCTTCTTCTACTTCCATTTAGGTCGATGGGTGTTTTTTTTTTTTTTGAATGAATAATAAAACACCGCTTGAAACTGTATTTACCAGTCGAAAGTCCAACCCTCAATTTTACAGCCAACCAGACATCAGAAACCACACTGCAACCAAAACCCACTTTTCTCTAGATCCTGCAATCTGAAATAACTCAAATACAGAGGCAAATAAACGATTACATACTCCAACGAAACTTAGAAGGCATAGAAAGCTCCCTGATCATATTTTTGCTACACAAAGAAATTAACTTATCCCTGTAAGGTTGTTCCAACACGCATTCATGATCTGCCTTGTGAACACGCATTCATGATCTGCCTTGTGACCACGAACATGCTGTACTATCTACTCCTTTCCCACGAGCTCACGAGACCAAGCACTTCATGGCACTCCAGCGCATATGCAGATGACACCCTTCAATCGGAGTGCATAAGTAATACAAGGCGAACCTCGAACTAATGCAAGGCGTTTGCACTATAATTACTACGAGAACCCAAATCGTGATAATGTTATGCTCCAGCCTTTGTTGTTAACCAAATCTCCGCCAGCAAATATCGCAAGCAAGTCCCGTGACCACACAGTAGCTCTCTGTAGGTAGTCGTAACTCCAGTAACCTCGCTTTCGAAAAGAGTTACTAGAAAGCATCGGTTATTGCGGAAGTGGCTCTCGTCGTGCGCTGCTCGTCAACGCTTACCCAAGCTGACGAACTACCCGATGGCCTGAACTAAACGACGCAACCGTTCTCAGCTATACTATTTTCGTCTTCCACATGCAAGTGATACGATACCACAATATTACACAACTAGTCCCTCCATGCCTTGTCACGGAATCCCGAAAGTAACCACCCGTAAACTAGCATGTGCATCAGTCTCTGTCTTTTTTTTTTCTCAGATTCCGTAAGACAGGATTCCCCGCTCCTCTATTGGCTTCCTAGTGGAGTCACGCTAAGGCTTGACGAAAAATCAGATCAACAGTCCGACACGTCACCAATCGTTCCCTCATCATTCACAGATCGCCACGTTGATGAGTCCTCGATCCAACCCAATCACGAAATGCTCTGATACCAAATGAAACATCCAAAACTGCTAACTCCTAGCTTTTCATCAAATCATGGACACAGGCACACGAATTCACCTCCCAATCAACCTCAATAGTAGTAAGCTCTCTAGAAAAATTCCTTACATGAAGGCTCTTACTTACAAAATTCCACCAAGCCCCAAAATTCCCTAGATGGATCTAGTATGCCACATGTCTTCATTCTAGGGTCCCTCCTTAATGCATCATTTACCCCTCTCTTGGAATATCATTGAAACCATTTGCCCCTTAACACATTTCATGCATTTAGGTTCCTTAGCCTTAGATCCACCTAGTCTGGTGCCATGTCACCCTCACCAAGGACCTTGACCTTGATTCCTTTTTGATCATTTACATGAAGCCCAAACAAATATAATACAAGCATTGATCCTTTAAAGGAAAATGCCGACTGACCCTTCCGAGGTCATGTTACCTCGACTTAAGCGTAACAATGAGCAAGCTTTGTCATTTCAAAATCAAGCTTCTCAGCATAATCCTGAATTCGAATCTCCAACTCGGTAACCCTTTGGTCCCATACTTTAGTTGAACTTCCGTCTGCCATTCTAACTGTATATGCATAGTCAGATGGGCTAGTCTTTAATTTCAGCCTCTTTACAAGCTTGGAGTTAATTACATTGTGCGTTGACGCTAAGTCAAACAACACAATGATGTCATGATTGGCTATTTGCCCTTTCATCTTAAATTAACTCTATATCGTTAAAGGTTGTATACCCCATTGCTGCGGGCTTTGATGGGATATTATCAGGTGCACTGTTTATAAGCTTAGCAACAAACACACATAACAAAACAGGTACGGACCTTTGAGAAGATCCCGCTAGCTGAATCTGCATCTATTCGGCTCTGGGACTCTCCTCCATTTCCATGTCGCATTTTGAGATCACCATCTTAGCCATCCGACGATCCTTGTTTCGTGGACAATCTTTCCACTGATGAGGCTGAAGGCATCCAAAACACAAGCCTTCTCTCCTCGCTTTTCTCTTTGCTTTGGGTTCAAAGAAGACTTCGACCAATCCCGGGCTGCCATTGGTGTGATTTTTCTTTTCATTCCAATGGTGGTACTTGGTTTAGGTGTCTCAACTGGCTTCGCCTACTTGGCTTGACCACTAGGCTGTGAGACACTCCCTTTGCTAATCCACTTCTTCTTAAACCCAGTTTTCTTCGGGTACTCATACCAAGCCCCAACCTGCACAAACCCACTTGGTCTGTTCCCTTTGGCATCCTCATAGTTCAAGGCTATGGCAATTGCTTCATCTAGCGTGTTCGCATACTTAGCAGCCCGAACTTCCATCTTGATCCGATCATTCAGTCCAAAGATAAAATCTTTTACCTAGATTGACTTAGGTAGAGATTCATAAACTTTCATTACACTTTCTCTAAACTTATCAGTGTATTCCGCCACTAATAAATTTCTATGACGAAGGTTTCGATACTGATCCCAAGCTCGGGATGCTTCGTCAGGAGGTAAGAAGTAATTTCTAAATTCTTTTTTAAACCCCTCTCAAGTAGTGGATGCCACTCCATCTTTCTGTTGTTTTATTCACCACCGATCCGCTGCCTCATTAAACATATGGGTGGCCTCGCGGATTTTCTTCATATCATTCCTGATTTCACAAATGGCGAAGGCCTCGTCCCATTTGTGTAACCAGGTCTCTATGATATCGAAACTACGGTCAGACATCCGACCTGAATACTTTTATCGCCTATAATTGATAATATTAGGCACCTTAGCCCTCCTAGGCTCGACCTACGAACACTGGATTCAAGCTCCATTGGAGCTTTCCCTTTCTCTTCACAAGATGGTCTAGCAGACATACTATGAACCATTATTCTGAGCTCGGATTGCCCTACATTTGCTTGCAATTGTTGAGCTAAAATATGTTGCAAGGCGTCCTCCAATAATGCAATTCTGCCAGACAGTGTATGGCTTGCTGGGCGCGACACCTGCGGGGTCGGCCGGACTCCCGATTCTACGAGCTCCACCCTAGAAGCTTCTTCTTCTACTTCCATTTAGGTTGATGGGTGTTTTTTTTTTGGTATTTATAAACTGCTTTTCAATCTCATAACCACAAAAGGTGTCTAACTAGGCGTAACCATCAACAAAAAATAGCTGAGAACCAAGATGAATATCTTTTCCCTATACTAGGGAAATATCTGCAATCTCAAATAACTCAAACACCGAGGGCATATAAACTAGCATATACCACAACAAAACTTGAAAGGCATAGAGAACCCCCTGGTCACTCCAGCACCGTTTGTATCTTGAGACCCTTGAGCTCCCACAACTCAACATCCATATAAACAGGTACTATTGTGAATTTGCTCTTTTGAATCTCACGTTACAGGTTCTTGCAAACGTAGTGAACTGCAATCGAAGGCTGATGTGGTGGTGCGAGTTCATGTACCTTGGTTAAAAGTTTCCTTTAACCTCAACTATGAAATCCTCATGGTCAATTTGTTACTGTGCAATTGATCGTTGCGATTGATTGATACCGACTAAAATCAGCCGCTCACAAGCCAATGCTATGGCGGTCTTCACGAACGTGAACTCCTGCTCACACGCTAGACTCGCTTGGCCTGTTCCAATTTAGATCGCACCTCGGTCCCTTTCTTCTCGCCTAACACCCGGATCTTCTTTCCAAACGTACACTACAGAGACACTATGTAATTCGATCACAAGACACAAGCTTCTCCTAGTCCGTGCGCGATCAAGTACAAATCAAATTGTAACGCCCACGTTCACGACAAAGGCATCAGCCATGGGCTTAACTACTCTCTACTCGTCGTCCTTACTCCACAGTAGCTGCAGACCACAAAGATTCTTATATAGAGGCTGAGGGCATCAAGGCCTGCGCGGCTGGTAACTCTGAAGTTGATACAGTCCTCGTAGTTGAAAGGCTTGTAGCAAGCCTTGACTTGTTCCTCTAATGGCCTCATGGCTGTAGCTTGCTAAGGCTAAACGAAGAAGCCAAATGACAGCCTGATGTTCCACGCATCGTTCGTCCACACCGTCATCCCTCTTTTCCGATAACCACGCTCTGATACCAAAATCTTACGCTCTCAATCCTTTTCTCATTTCACAAATCAAATTCACAATCTATCACGAGGCAGGCACACAATTTCCTCCCAGCCAACCTTGGTGGTAGCACAACCTCAGAATAGTCACATACGTGAAGGCTCCAGCTTGCAGATTCCACCAAGCCCCAATTCCCTAGATGGATCTAGTATGCCACATGTCTACATTTGAGGGCATCTCCTCAATGCATCATTTACCCCTCTCTTGGGATATCATTGAAACCTTTTGCCCCTTGGCACATTTAATGCATTTAGACCCCTTAGCCTTAGATCCACCTAGTCTTGTGCCATGTCACCCTCACCAAGGACCTTGACCTTGATTCCTTTCTTGATCATTTACGTGAAGCCCAAACAAATATAATACAAACATTGATCCTTTAAAGGAAAATGTCGACTAACCCTTTCGAGGTCATGTTGCCTCAACTTGAGTGTAACAAATATGTATGCACGTTTCAGATTGCATGCAACAAATGAACTCCTCCCATGATCCTCACAGTTGATTGGCTAATTGGCTACTAAATTCTAATGTGAAATTTAATCAAATCAAGCAGACAACACATGAGACCATCATGATTGCAGGCAACATGTGCAATAAGACCATCGTGATAAATCTGAAATGTACAAGGCACACACAAATGCACAAATGCACACATGCGCACACACTAGCTTTGACAAAAATGACTTTTGAAAAACACGGCAAAACAAAATAGCCAAAGCTGACAGTACGGTTCTTCTCACCTGCTTGGCGCTCTCTAGAGCCACCTTGAGCACCAAAACCCCGCACATCAGAGACTGTAACTCCTCGTATCCCCAATTTCAGAAGACCCTATGATTGAAACTTGAACTCAGGCAAGTATTAGAAACAGTGCCTTGTGTTTCAAAGGTGGTCCTTTCCATTGAAATATTTCAATATCATTAAGAGAAATGCTATGAGCAACAAATTAAACCAACATACACTCAATAAGCTCAAACAGTAGGACTTGTAGTACCGATGTAACATGGGAAAGACGCCAAGGCCTTGCAGCAAAGAATACGTTCAAAACCATTAGGTATCACATCTAGAAGAGATTTTGATCCCTTCGCATTAAAACAAGAAGATTAACAAATATGCTGAATACGAACCTTAGGACAGCTTCCACTTTGTAAAATTCTGCGGGTGGTGAAAAACCTGCTTTAAAGGATGCATGGAGCCAATAAGAATTCGTGACATCTCCTTAAAAGTTCAATCTAAATAATATATAGTCTGGCAATGAACAAGCTCTCTCTCTCTCTCTCTCTCTCTCTCTCTCAGTCAGAGCAACCAGCTAATCAAGTGCGCTCTTAGACAGGCCAGACATGTTTTCATAGTAAAAGGCGGTTGCAAGATACACGGAGAGCTGCAACTTGGTCTTTTTATTTCTTGTGTGTCCATTGAATATTATCTTATGTCCCAAGCTAAACACAGTTCAGCAGTTGGTTCAACTGGGCGACACTTCATAAGTATTAGCTATAGTTGTAAGGAGAAAAAGAGGCCAGGGTTAACTTGTTAAAACCTGCTAATTAAGACCAATGGGCTGATGCTAAAGAGGCATCGATCACTGTGAATCCTGGACCTAGGCTAGCCTACATAGCTAGAGGATTCTGCCCTTGTGCGATGTGTCTAGGTAGTACAAAAACCTTAGACGTTTAAAGCTGAGGGGTGACTCAACATAGGAGGTGATTAAGAAGGCAAGGACCAGACACGTGGGAGCAGCACGTCAAGGAGGGGGACTATAGAAAGGTCTCAAAAGAGTACTAGTACTCGTGCTAATCAAATTCATAGAATTAAGTGGAGTTCTATCTAAGAAAATCTTTTCGGGCTACTGCAGATCGGAAAGAGAGCATAAACTGGAAGACAGACAGTAAGTAATATAAACGATAGACTTGTCACAAAACTGGCAGCGTGTAGTGCGACTTGATAATAAATAGCATTGGCTCCAGGCAACATTCTAGCAGAAGAGATATAGCTCAAACGGAAAATAAAAAAGTATAGAAACTAGAGAGTGAAAACGACTGCGAATTAGAAGCACATAAGGCAAAAGAAAAGGAAATTTGCAACCTTGAGGAGTGCTGATCGGGCTTTCGGTCTGGCATCTAGCATTATGTCCTCCGTTAGCAACCAGCAGCTGGGTGCGGTAGGAGGGTTGTGGCAGTGGGACACCAGAGACAGAACGGGATGAGATGAAGCCCCAAGGTACGGGGAATTTGACTGGGGGAGGGCAAATGCGTGGCGGGGGGTCGAGGAAACGAGGCAGAATGGCAGGAGGAGCTAGAGCCATTGAGGGTTAGTTTGATTGAAGGGTAGGCTTTTAGTTTGGGCGCACGCCATGTAAGGATTCCATGCCTCCAGCGAGATTAAGCTCTAATCTTCTATAACAACATAAGCTTCTAAAGAGACGTACGCTAGTTATTGGGACTTGGTGGTGTGAAAGATCTTTGTGAGAGACCCCTTTAGAGGACCTAAAATAAGTGAACCCTAATGTCAAGTCATTGTTTGGCTACCTGATAGTATAGCGTGTAACATCATGTTTTGTCTGAGTTTACACTCCGTTGAAAGGGTTTCAAAAAATGAGGGGCCCTTGCTTCACATACTCTGTAACTGTTTTGGATATTGTTCTCACACAACATTTTTCTCAACAATCACACAGATAACCTTTGGGGTGAGTTCTCATAGAAAACTTTTTTCTCAACCAACCACACCCCTTAAAAAGAAAAAGTTTCACTTTGGTCTTTTCTTTTCTTTAATATACATCACTTGTTCCTCAACAAAAACAAGATGAATGTTCGTAAAGCATTCAAAAGGCCTGCCTCAAATGCGTAGCTTGGAAAAGAGAAGAGGGGGAGAGAGAGAGAGAGGGGGGGGGGGAGGGGGGTTGGGCTTGCCTTCAAATACAAAGAGAGAGAAAGAGGGAGGAATAAGTGGAGATAATCAATCATAAAAAACAAAAAACACACAAGTGGACCAATCAACAATTCACAATAAAAACTTTTAAAATTTTGCACCATTTTTCTCAACCATCATTAAACTTTTGAGGTCAAAATTTTGAAGGTTTTCCTTGCGATCTGCAGATTTTTTTGCTAAAATATCACTACATTGCTCAAATTTCGCAGATATTACAAATTTGAGAAAATATTTTTCAGAGGTGAAAATGAAACTGTTGCAAGTTCATCGTATAGGTTTTTTGAGAACACTAAAGTCTTGCATGTTATACTTAGGCCACCAATTAAGGCCTATTAATGGAGTGTCCACATAAGTCTACATTCTACTTAACTTAAATCTTTTAACACCTTGTTAAAAATTTAAAGAGGTACTTTAAGACCTCTTTGAAGAGAAAGATGTTGGAGTGTAAAAATTTAACAGCTAGGTTTAGGGTGAGCACTAGGAATGCCAATTTAAGCAAGATTCTTGTTAAGAAATTTCCATGGTCAAGATGAAGTCAAAAATATACAACATGGGGCATTTGAAAGGTCTTGAAAAGAAGAGTCCATTGTGACCTTGATTTTAGTTAAGACCACTTAATGCATAACATAATGAGTACCAATGAATGTAGTGCCTTTTTTTTCTCGCCTCACCATCACTCTAACCTCACCCGACCCTTAACTAGGGCAGACTATCTGATGGGGTGTGTTCAACCACTTGCCAAGGCTCCCTATGCCCATTGGGAATGAAGTGGCTTTTCAAGGTTATCTTCAAGTATTGGTTATGTTAAGCTTACTAATATAACTTGGGGAAAAGGCCCTTAGATGGATCAAATTGCATATCATTGTTCTTAGATATTTGTAGATAGAGAAGCCTACAACTTCCCACTTCACTTAGTTTTTCCTAAAACTTTTCAAGTTTTAAGGCCAAAATATAACTAGAACATGAAAATTTTTAAGGCCAAAATATAACTAGAACATGAAAAGTTTTATGGATTTTTAAATTGCAAAAACAAATTTATCAAATAGGCTTGAGTGTTTTCCCGCCTTTGGCTATACATGTCACTAACTTGTGCCCCTACACAAGTGCAAAGAGGCCCAAAATGGCTTTAAAAAGTAAAAGGTGAAATGGGTCTCCACTAGGTTTGATGCTATGGATTAAGAAATGCAACCACATTTTGCACACTTATGCCTCATTACAAGTAAGTGAGTGGAAAAGGAACTAATGCAAAATTATAAAAAATATCGAGTTTATTTAAAGAGCATTGCACATGTATGAATTTAGATTTTATAGTGCATCCATTTGGGTGAATTAAGCTACAAATATCACCAAATGTAAATTTTTAAGACCATTATGTAGTAGCTCCATAAGTGTGGAGCGCATTTTTTTGAAAATTTTGCCTTTCCAACCAAATAAGAAAAAGTTATTGAGTGTGGCCGCAAATGTAGGCAAACAATTGCAGTGTAATATTGGAAACCCATTAAGCCATAGCAAAGCCTCCTTTGTTTATGGAAGCTCAAGTAGTACACTTGTAAATGAAAAAATATATGTTTAGAACAATTATTTGATATTTTTTATTAATTTGGATAGCCTATACAGTCCAAGGTACATCCTTCATAGGTATAAGAGCATTACAATAGTTTAATGATCAAATTCATAGTGCCAATTTTGTAATGTTTTGATCTCATGTTAAAGTTCAAAATGCTTATATTAGTTTACACACCAAGTTTGTCAAATTTCACTGAGAAGTGCATAAGTCATGAATCGAGCAAGTTATACATATGTAATATAGTCTCTTAACTTCATAAAAAATGGTTGCTGGTGATCATGCTTTAGCCCAAATTCAATCCTTCCTAAGGAACTCTAGCTCATAAATACCACAATTACTTCGCCTATTTCACTATCCAAGACTTCAAGGCTATCCAAATGTATCATGCCACATATTAGCACATGTTTCCACTAAAATTGACACATTCCCTGAACTGGTCAATTCCATGCAATTGTGAAGCTTGTGGAGCGAGTAATCAAAAGGATATATCTTTCCATCAAGCCATATATCCATGGAAAGATATATCCTTCTAATTAGTTAAAGGATCTACGGCTTGATGGAAAGCTACCATATTTGAACTAGCAAGGCTATCTTACTCAAATTTCATACTCTTTCTTGCTAGATAGTGTAGATCACATGTCTTTTACAACAAGTTGAATTGGGACATGGAATTTGAGATAGTTGGTGAAGTTAGGACTCAAAATCTTGTACATGGGATGTACAATTTGATATCGAGGACCAATAACTTGGAACTCAAAATCAATGGACCTAGAATCCGAGGATCCATGATGATTGGTACTTGAAATATGGATACTTTCTCCAAGTGATTTGAAAATGATAGAATATAGCATTGAGGGTCAAGGAATCATTAAAATTCCATATAATCAGCCTTACTCATCATCAAGATGTTGAAGGTGGACCAACACCATCCACAATGCATAGAGTTAAAACTTGTAAATGTCATTTTGGGGAAGACATGCTTCAATGCTAGTGAATAGTTGTTATACACTTCATCAACATTTGAAATATTTCATAACGATAAAGATAAGTTGCAAAAAGAACCAAAAACAATGCTACATAAGTTCAAATGAAAATAGCAAGAGCCATAGTTAGAGATAGTCAAGAGCTTGTTGCTTGAATTTGTTTGAGCAATTCCTTACTATTAGTATCCCCTACTCTCCATCATATCAATTGTTCATAGTAGCTTGTAGTCATTTGCCTTTTACGTAATTGGACTGGCATGCTCAAAATCTCTCAACAGATGGCATGTTAAGAATCCTAGCTAGGCTTTTATGAAGCTTTTGTGAGAGGGTGAGAATGGTATGTTAGGATATTGTCAAAGGTTGGAAGCTCATGTAGATAATGTCAATACAGAATGTGAGAGGGTGAGAATGGTATGTTAGGATATTGTCAAAGGTTGGAAGCTCATTGCATATCATCAATACAGAATGTCATTATGATAGAGAAGAAAACAGGGAATGCCAGCCTTCAAAAAGAGAAACAAGATTTACAAGGCAACATTGGAACACTAAATGCTCACATGGAAGAGAGTACCATAGAAAACCTTAAACTTCCAAAATATTTCAAAGTTACCCAAAAAAAAACTTTATATGGAAGCTATTCAATGTGTGTATGCTTATGCAAAAGGAAATTACATCAATGAATGAATTGGCTAATAAAAGAAGGCATTGGAAGCATCAAGCAAGATCTTGTAGGACTATTTCAAAGCTCATCTCTATCCATCATGAAGGTTCTACTGTTTGTGGGAGAAGTGCTCACAACAAAAATGCTAGAATATATACATCCTCCTAGATTCCAAAAGCCTATTTGGGAAAGATAGGGATAGTCCATTAACTGAGTACTAGGACAACAAATCAAGAGCTTCTTGCCAAGCCATTGGTGAGGGCATAGGCAAATGATTTTCATAGGCGATACTTATTATCCCAAACAACAAAAAAAAACTCTATAAGCATTGGGTGCATGCACAATAGGACCACGAAAATATCATAAGCTTAAATTTGTTTGCATTGCCTATAATAAGATTGGACTACTTAGTAGGATTTATAGTGCTAATTCACAATGTTTTCATAAAAGATTGACTATTAGTCAATAGGCAAGCCTTAAGCTAGTGATATTGAGTAAGTAGAGACTGAATGTCCTCCATTAACTTCATACAAGACTCAAAACATCAAATTGATAGGCAAGTATGAAGCTAGTTAGATTAAGCAAAGGCAAAGTGTCCTCCATTAACTTCATATTAAACTCAAAATATAAAATCACATCTCGAATAATCCATTTCTAGCAAAGGTGTCAGGGAATTCCTTTCCACCATGCCTCAATAGATACAAGGAGAATGCAATTTTGCTAGTACTTTTTCTCAGAATTCACCAATCTAGGTAAATACTTGAGCCACGATACTTTGAATAAGTGCACATAGGACTTGAGACCTAAAACAAGTGGATCAAGCACACATACCCAAAATGTGGACCCAACACATGGAATGTAGGATATGTTCACCTAGGACCTAGAATACAAAATGTGAACTATACAAATCTGAGACATGTATAACTAATAAACCTATTACTCAAACTTAATGGACCTATAGGCTATTAATAACTCAAACTTAACAGACCTAGAATTTGAGGATCCCAAAACATAAGACACAACCAAGGACCTAGAATCAAAACAAGTAGATCCAATGCACATACTTAAAATGTGGACCCAACACATGGAATGTAGGATAGGTGCACCTAGGACCTAGAATACAAAATGTGGAATATACAAATTCGAGACGTGGAACCAATAAATCTATTACTCAAAATTAATGGACCTATAGGCTATTACTCAAAATAAACAGACCTATAGGCTATTACTCAAAATTAACGGACATACAATTTGAGGATCCATGATAATTCCCACTTCAAGTATAGATGCTTATTCCAAGTGATTTCAAAATCATACAATAAGACATCGAGGGTAAAGGCATCAACAACATTCCATATAATTGTATTTATTCATGATCATCAAGATATTGAAGGTAGACCAACTCACCTACCGCCATCCTCCAATGAACCAAGTCAGCACTTATAGTGCCATTCTAAGGAAGATAGGCTTCAATACTATCTACAATTGCTATCTTTTACATAAACATTTCAAAGATTAAGAAGAAAGATAAGCTACTACAAAAATGGAACAATGCTATGGCAAGTGTTTCATCCCCTAGACTCTCTATGCTAATAACAATCCCACACAAAAATGGGAGAAAGGTATCGATGATCGATCAATTAAGATCCTTTAGTCATTCAACCTGGTGATCATTGTACATTTAAACACAAGTCCAAGGCCATAGGATGACACATACAGGATTGAATCATATTTGTAACCTTAGGAATTGTTCACAAGTGAGAATCACCTTACCTACTCCTTGTTGGAAGCTTAAGGCATCCAATATATCATTTTCTATGTTCATTGCTAGTTAATTTAATTTCAACTATCATCTTTAATCCTTGTTTTCAATTCTTATCCTCTTAATATAGACCATAACATCTAAAATTTCAAGCATGATTTATGCATATAATGTGCATCCCTTGTACTTTGCATTCGTGGGCCTCCCTAAATGGGTACATATTACACTCCAAAAGTTAATATGCTGCATTTTAAAAAACATTCTATTTTCCATCTCCTATGTCATTTTCATATTGCTTTTTTAAGACCCACCTTTTGTCCTTGAAGCCAATGCAAATAACATTCACACTTGAATTTCTTTGATTATAAGTATGTGTCCTCCTAATATAAACATTTCCAATATTGAAATGCCCCTACATAAAAAGAAAAACACTCCTTATACCTCAAATCCTAATATATGTTCATGATATGTATTTTGCGTATACATGATCCATGTTTATGGTACAACCAACTAACCCATCACTAAGATGTTGAAAACATGTTTCATATGGATACCTAGTAGATATGTGATATCGTTTGAATCTCAAACATTAGGATATGATAACTTCAAACATTACCACAGTTATGTGCTATCATTTTATAACATGTTTTATGAAAACTTTTATGAAAAGTAAAATACATTATTGTCTTATACTCTTACTAATGTTTTGTGTGCATGCATCAAAATGATGCATGCATGTATGATGTCACATCATTTTCAAGATATAAATGATGCATAATTTCTACCACCACATCAAAGATTTATAAAAGTGCAAAATTTTTAAAAGAAGCTATATAATTTGACAAAATGGAACTAAGAATTTTTGTTAACACATTAAAGTAGAACATTGCCTCTTATAATTGGGAGTTATTGGACAAAAGAGAAGCCCAACATAGGTAACCGCATTGTCCTAGAGCAGTATAGTCGCAAATGGAATTATAGAACAAAAGATAGATATCTAAACCATATTTATAAAGTAGTGCAGTTGCAACAAAGCATCAATATTAAAACTTATAGAACAAAGGATAGTTATCCACTAGACAAAAAAATGATTATTGGTATTTTCAATCAAGGCACTCCATGATTGTATTCCCAATTTTCTAAGATGTCTCATCTACAAGATCCCACACATAACTTCCTAGATAGTAATTAATTTCACCCATGCACAACTCGATATACTTCATGAATGATAAGAATCATTAAGATTTATTAAATTAAAAATCTTAAGCTAGCTAAGAATAGCCCAACTATAGTACATTTGCAAAGCATAAATATCATAAATTATAGAACACAATTTAGATAGTTATTGTTGTATAAAATCATAGTTGGTACACTCAAAATCAAATCATGTATAATTAATGTACATGAAGACTTTCATCCAAAAAGCATTGCTAGCATATTTAATTGCCTCATTGCTAACTTTTCATTTCATGTAAAGAATTATGAACAATCATTGATCAAGAGCAAGGATAACTGTTTGGTTAAACAATGTTAGAAAAGAGAGAGATTGAGTAGTTGTGAGTGCTAGATACTGGTCAAACAATGTTAGAAAAGTGCACAAAAGTGCTCTAACATGCCCAAAAGCTCTAAAAGGTGGTCAATAAGATCTTAAAAGTACAAGAACTATGGCAAAGTGCTTTCATTAAAAATAATAAAAAATAAAACATGTACATCTCAGCAAGTGTTGTAAAACTATTTGTGAGTTGATAGGAAGCACCCTTCATCGATGGGTGGGCTTCTTCTTCCTTTTATTAGGGGGCTATATCTTCCCTTCATCAAACCGGTGCTACTTCTTCGTTGATGGGTCCTTCCCTTCATCACTGGGCTTCTTCTTACTTTCATCAGGGGGCTGCATCTTCCCTTCATCAAATAGGGGCTTCTTCTTCGGTGATGGGTTGTTCCCTTCATCAATGGGCTTCTTTCTCCTCTCATCAGGGGATTGTATCTTCCCTTTATCAAAGAAGGGCAGTTGCTTCCTTTCATCATGGGGCTATACCTTTCCTTCAAAGGGATCCTTTCTTTTTGTGATTAATGCACATGCCACCCCTACTCTCTCTTGATAGATAGTTCTAGTAGGCAAGCATAGTTAGTCTTGAGCATTGGCATATGACAATCTTTACATATAGAGTTTACATGCACAAACACCCAAAGCAAAACACATGCATAGGGTGGCTATACTAGGGCCATTGGATCTAGCACTCATCTATAATGTGCCCACAGTAGAGTATACACGTATGACCCTGCCACATTGTAAGAGGATATTCCTCTAGTTTAACTATAGTGGTTGTTAATATCACAGTCTTACCTTGTACATGTGCAAGTTGTTTGTTGATTCCTTCCTAGCTCATCCTGAGAGAGTGAACATTCTCCTTTAGCTCCTCCACTTGGTTCTCACTAATGGCATTAGTGCTATTTTAATCTACCAACTGGAACTGCACCTCTTGGAAGTCTTTAGCAACTCCGGTGTAGGCCTCTCTCAAGATCGACATAGTATTTTAGGTATAAAAAAGAATGGAGGATTACCTCTTAAAGTTTTCAAGATCCACAACATGCTCCTCAAGAGTGGTATTGTAATTTACTTCTAGGAAGTTCTTCTTATTTTCCCAATGTTGGGCCTTCTCTTTCCAATATTGCAAATTCTCATTCTTGTCGTGAGCTCCATCTTGGATGCTCTCTACCTGATCTATATTCTTCCGGTTCTTTCTTGAGCTATATCCTTCTTGCATTTAAGGCTCTCTTGTAGCCCTTGCATCACTGCCACAACATGTGCATTGTCCCTTCCCACTTGAGCTATAAGATTGTCTTTCTCAATGTTCAATACATTCTACATGTTGTAGAGGCATTGATAAATAACTTCCTTTTCTGCTTTCTGAGCTTCAAGTTGTTCTTTCATTTTGGCTAGATCAGCCTCTACTTGGTTCTCATCCATTCTAGTGTCTTCAAGCTGCAGATGTAGGTGCTTAACCCGCCTCTCTACAAATTCTCTACTCTCCCTTTCTGAGAGTGCTCTCAACGGAAGCAAGAACGGAAGAAGGAGAGAGAGAGAGACAGAGAGCCACATCCATCTGCATAAGCTCCATATCCTCTACTGCCACTAGTCCAAGCATGCATCTAAGTGTGGTCATCTTCATAACCGGAGAGAATATCTCATCAAAGTCCACATCCTTCTCTTGCTTGAACCCTTTAGCAACCAAACGGGCCTTGTACCTAGGCACATCATCACCTGTGACCTTCATTTTGTAGACCCATTTACATGGCAATGCTTTCTTTCCATGTGGCAAAGAAACCAAGTCCCAAGTCTTATTCTTCATAAGTGAACTCATCTCTGATAGTCTACCCTTGGAACAAACTTATTAGGCGGTCTAGACACTCTAGAAGATCTTCTTAAGGGCATTTCAGCTTGCTGTCCCACCTGCATATCAGCCACATTTGGCTCATCATTTCCACCAATAGATGATGCATCATCTACCCTTGATTGTATACCTGTGGGAGTACTTGGTGGTACCATTTCTCGCACATATGGTGCATGGACAGCTTGCTGTCTATCAACATATGCAGGTGGATTCACATCCTGGAAAGCGATTCTCCTCATTTCCACATCCTTCATGGGTGCCTTATGCATCTTCTTCTCATTGAAGACCACATCATGGCTATGTATGATCTTCTTTGCTTCTGGATCCCAGAGACGATAGCCCATCTCTCCACTTTCACCATAACCCAGAAAGATGCATTTCCTAGACTTAGGATCTAGCTTCTTTCGAAGCTCTTTTGGCACATGTGCATATGCCTCACACCCAAATATACACAAATGAGAGTAAGAGGGCTTCTTGCCACTCCATGCCTCTTCAGGAATACCACCATCCAAACTCTTAGTAGGTGATCTATTAATCACATGTACTGCAGTCTTCATTGCCTCAGCCCAAAAACCACCAGAAAGACTTGCATTGGAAAGCATGCATTGCAACCTTTCTTGAATGGTGCAGTTCATCTTTTCTGCAACTGGATTTTGCTCTGGAGTACGAGGGGATGTGAGCTCCCTCTTAATCCCACGTGTATCATAGAAATGCTGAAAGTCATGAGAGAGATACTCTCCACCCTTCTATATATTGGAGTCAGGATGCACGGAATAGAGGAGGAGGAGCTAGCTGATATGAGGGCGGCTTGGATCAATCAAGAGAGCTAACACGGTGCCACTGAGAGAGGGACACATAGACCACGCGTGAGACAGAGAGTGCCCAGAGCACATTCTATTGAGGTCTAACCTATCACAGCTTTCTGAAGGGGAGACCGACAGAGACGAGGGGTCACTCTGGACATAGCCTAGAGAATTCAGAGATTGAGGAGACCGTGTCCCCTACCACAATGTGAGATAGCTCGATGGATGTTGATATGAGATATTTTCACAGCTCACCAGAGAGCCATCACTGTACCGGGCTTTGGTTTCTAAGTCCCAACTCCATAGCTGACTTGATTCAGTTTGTACTTGATTGATTACTATCATTTTGATTTCTCTAGTAGAGATTAGTACTCAATAAGGGCTCTAGTGCACCCTTTGCTGCAAGCTCCATCCCTTGGAGGCTTGTATGACTCTACTTACACAAGAACCTCTACAACACTCAAAGGGAAGGTTGAGGCCCGTTGGGTTTCAAAGTGTGTCCCATCAAACTCATCCTTGACTTCTACTTCAACAACAATAATGAACATGAAAGGCCCACAAGAACCAAACCCTAGAAAAGGTACAGACTCACAAGAACATGTTGTTGACTCTACGCCACGAACACTAGAAGAAAATGCCAATTTGCTCATAAGAACCTTAGGGACTCAATGGATTTTGCAAGTTTATGTTGAACGTCAGGTAGTTCTACTGTTTGGTTAAAAAGGGTGCTCAATTGAAGCAATTTGATGCCAACAAACTTGCGACACCCTTTGTGTATGCTTCAAGGACACTCTTCACAGGTGCATTGAGCAAGTACACTACCTAGAGAGATGCCAAGTACTTTGAGTTTTATGGTTTTTAGTCCATCATCCATGCATTGGGTCCAGGTGAGAATAGAAAGTTGACATCATAGGTAAGAATAGGGCATGGTCCAAGCTCCACATCCTCTTTTTTTAATAGTGAGTCTTTGCCATTCATTGACAAGTCCTCCACTACATAAGGTTTAATCTGTCTCCACTAGGTGTCTAGGCTCCACATGTTCATTCGCACTCCATTCATTTGCACACCCACCAACATGTGGCCAAGGTCACATTGTAATACCTTCAATTTTCACCGATGCATCATCCGCACTTCACATGCACTTGCACCCACTCAGGTGAAGTCTAGAGAGGTCAGTCAGTCAGCTAGATTTCTCAACAAGGCCCAAAAATTGAGTCCCTACTATGAGGAAAATGTAGTGAGATTGATAACGCAATGACTGGATCACTCATTGCCATGTGACTAAAGCAATGACTCACCATCTACTCTGCTAATAATAATGTCACTCACTGCTATATCAATGCCACTTGCTGCTTTAGTGCTAGTCATTGTGCTAATGCTAAAGTTGACCCTCTTGCTTTACCATGTCCCCTATATAAACATGCAGGACCTCACTTATTATCATAATGAAACACTGCCAAAATTTCTACTGAATTTCAACAATGCACAAAACACTCTTAGCTCACTCCAGCTCCCATCGATCACTCTAGATGTCCACCACCTCCTTGCACTCCCTTAGTGCCCACGATCTATTTTCCATCAAAGAGCTAAAAACCAATGCATGGTCCTTTTTTCCCCTCTACCACACGATCTTCCTCAAACACCATGTCCATTCCACTCCCTGACCAAATGGAGTTAGAACAGCATAGCTAGCTACCCACGAGCCAAAATCTTTGGCATAGCAATCGATGACTTGCACGCTACAAAAATGATGCATCCCAGATACCGTGGATGTCCAAAACTTCTTGGAGCATGCAGTCCAAGTCACTAGATTCTTACCCCTCAGACATGACTTCCTGGATTGAGCAGTTCCAGGGTGTGACTCGTGCAGTCACCTTGCTTGTGCAAATCTAGCTCATGAAGCACCATAGTGTGGGGCTACCCAATTTCCTGGCATGCCTCCACAATCTCGAAGACACAACTGGGCAGATTTCTTCTACCATGAGCATCTGCACACATGGCAAGAAACCTGGCAACCCGATGTTGTTAATGCCCCTCATCCATCATTGATGACCCCATTCCGTATGGTTATGGTGATGCGAAAGGACAAGTTGGTTTACTCGTGGCCCCCTCCACAAATTCCATGTCGACAAAGCCCTTGCCTAGTAGGAGGAGAGAAGAGCCGAGCCAATAGGCCTAGGAGAAGGTAGCTGCTCTGCTAAAAAGAAGCAAGACAAAGAAGTTGCATGAAGGCTCTAGGAAGAAGTAGAAGTCGAAAGACAAAGGGAAAAGGAAGTGGCAAAGAAACTACACCAGGACCTTCTCCAACAATTACACAAAAGAAAGCAGCCAATAATGCTAAGTGCCTCCACCACAAGCACCAATTGAAGTGACCCATTGGCTAGGGGGAAGAAATAATTAACATGACATAGGAGCCACAAGAGCCCGAGCCCCCCCTCTACAACCTACTACTAGCCCGGGCTAGTAGCCTCTCCAACCCTTGTTCTGCCCCAATTTCTATCATAGCAAGCCATGGAATTTTGCACCTCCAGTGCCTATGCTTCTGCAGTGGGGTACCGTATTGTACTAGACCAGAGACACCTAGGTCGGCCAGAAGGAGATACTTTCATGGAATCTATCACGACCCTGATGGTCACCACATGTAACATCCTTCAACGGCGAATGGAGATCTTCATGGGACAGTATATGGTGTTGTTCCAAACCAACAACCAAATCTAGCAAATAGAAGTGGCCCTCCAAAAAGAAAAAGCAGAGCACCAAGTGGTGGAGGCCAGCGGACTCCAGGCAATATAGAACAACCAAAAGCTAGAGCAAGAGCTACAACAGATTCAAGAGGCCCTAGCCACATAAAACTCCAAAACCGACACCCTCCAAGTAGACTTCGAGGCCTTATAGAGATAGACAATGATGGATCAAGAACAACATGCCCGAGTCTAGGAGGAAAAAAGGGCCTTTGAGATTTAGGTGCAACATCAGGCCACACTCGTTGACCAGCTGCATGCAACAATCCAACATCGATCTCACTCCAGATGGATCTACATGGAGCATCCCCTTCACAATAAGGACCTGATCTCATCCCCACGAGAGGTTGATGGAAGCGTCTCCCATGCCTCCACTCTTTTCTTCACCTCACGCATCGTCCATGACACATTTACCTACTTTTTGCACACCATCTCCACTGCAATCCTCCCCATTGGCATACTTTTTTACAACACCCTCACATTGGATGACCTCTAATAGGTTTTTTGCCACACTACCGCCCAAGCCCATCCAATCTGCACCATGGCATATTTTCATGAGGATATATAGTCCTACTACCACACCCAAGCCCATCCAATCTGTACCATGGCATATTTTTATGAGAATATAGTCCTAGATGTCCATATGGACATCCTTACACTCTTTTACCACCCCATTGTATATAATTTTATGGCATGGAGTAGAGTGTTACAGGATTCCATAGAGTTTACCATGGCTATGCCTCTTCTTGAACTCATTAAGCCATCAGCCTTAGAATACCAACCTTGCAATCCAGATATCCTCCATAGAAGTCTAGAGTGGATGCAAATGTATGGTTGAAGTGATGCCGAATATATTTTCCAATACTTGTTCTGGGCTAGTAGTGAATAGTATCCTCCTGTAGGCATTATAGTACTGTACAATAATATACTCCAAGCCCTATAGAATACGATTCAAATTGACATAAGTCAATTTGATGATTCTCATGTGGCATACCCAATAGATGTACAACCCGATGGCATGGATGTGGTTTGGGACTTTTTTAACTTCATCTTACAACCACCACCGAAATCAGAGCCTAGACACAACTCCCAGCACAAACCCCAACTCAACTATCATGGGCACACACACAAGCACAAACCCCACCTCAGCCCTCCACATCACAGCACGGCACAATGGACATCTTGTAGTAGCCTCTCAAATAGGAGGGACCAGAAGACATGGGTACCACTTGCTGGTACAAAATCCTCAAAACCATGCTCTTCTCCAACATGGAAGGGCCCTATGATGAAGAAGGCTAAGAGGAGGTTGACTAGCACCCTCACAAAGAAGAAGACCAACTACTGCAAGACACGACTCCCGACCATGACACATGACATGACGCCATAGCTTCATTCTTCATGGTTGATGACATGGTAGTATTAACTAATGGAAAGGCAAGCTGTAGAGCTTCCACCTCACATGCAAAGATATCATGGAGGTGTGAGTTCTCACCGAATTGATCCAATGTAGCTTTCAAAAGTGGCGGTACAAAAAAAACCAACACACATGGGGCAGATATAGCAGACCAGACTACAATCAAGTCCCCCACACAGACGCCGATGTAGGCCTACAGTCACAGTGGAGGATCCCATTTTTAAAGCATGGAGCATTTTGGCAAACATACTGTTACATAGGAATAGAAAGGAGGATCGACCCCACTTACATCCTGCTACATTGCCAATGGAGTTAGCCAGATTTTGAACGAATGTGGGAAGCAGATTCAATATCACCTATAACTTCCCCAGGTTTGACTTTATAGAAGTTGGCTCCTCCTTAGCCCTAGTAGCTCAGATGCAGGAGTTTAATATTACCTTTGCCTCAATCCCTGATCTTGTAGTCATAGTCACAATGCATTTCTTCCAATCGTCACTGATCCTTTTTCTAAGGTTCCTTCCTACACTTGCCCTATTGGCTGAAGAGCATCATCAGTGGCTCCGTATAGAAATAGTTATCAATTTGAATGAGGGTATCTTATTCCCTCAAGTAATGCGCCTTTATGTACATGTCCACAAACTTCATGTGGTCACCACATTCAGACCTTCGAAGATATGTTCAAGACACACTTTTGGAAGTCGCTCCATTATTTTTTTCGCATCTTTGACAGAACCTTAGATCACTACTGCATCAAATCATTCCTACCTACTCTAAATGTATGCTACTTCTGATATAAATCTCTTTCTTTTGACCGTCTACTATCCCTACTCCAAATGTCTGCTAGTATTAATCTAAACCTCGACTACTCCTACTCTAAACCTTTGCTACTTTTGATTTAAACCTCTACTATTTCTACTTTAAACATATTCTATGATAAATTAGAGAGCAATAGGAGGCAGCTAGACCACAAGACATAGAGGCTGGCTCTCTGATACTCCATCTCTATGGCCACACGAATTTGAATGCCCAGAGTCCTTGCAAGAGTGCCAAGATCTGAACCTGCCACCCGGGGCAATAATTTGCGTGCAGATACCGTGAGAACAATGGTCTGAGCCACTCCAAGTGGAACCTTCTTAGTGGAATCAGATGCAGTGGTTGGTGGACTTATATAAAACATGGAGGCGGGAGTGACGTTAGTAGAGGCGGAGGCAAAGAGCAGGTAGACATGGAGTGGATGAAATAGGACTGAGTGACACCGGTGGAGCTTCTGTGAGTTGAACGACGCGGGATCTCTAATGATGCCACAAGCAACAAGAAGGCAAAGAAGGAGATGGTGGTGGACTTACAGCATTTAGTCAAAGTGTTCCGATAGATTATGCATATATGAATAAAAAGTTCTTAGTTCTTTACTTGGTTTTCACACGGCTGTGTTTCATGAATATTACGAAAATTCTACTTGCACACTTTCTTTGCCTTGGCGTTGTCCAAAATGATTGTAATGCACTTGCACAGAACTAGTTTGACTTCTCATCAGCCCATAGTTTGTTAGTTATGGATCTCCATAGTCCATCGTGAGTGCCATGTGTTGAGGCATTAACAGTGTGTGGGGGTTATCGCAGAGTTAGCACGGATTTCTAGAGGCACAAGTACCCACAATTGCATGCAGATGGCGGTTGCAATCGCACGTTGTATACCCATGTGATCAACATCTGTTGGGATATTTTTCTATGCTATCTGTTCACACATTCGTATTTCCAAAGATGCGTCTCTTTTCATATTCTTGCATCTCTATGTATTCCATATTCGCATGAGTAAGTATTTGTTCAGTGTATCCCATAGCATGGTCTCCTTAGGGTGTTACATCCCTCCCCTAATTCCTAAAGATTAGGAAACACTAATTTGGTCCCTTTTGAGACCCCAAATTACAGCTAATGCCCTAATATTAACCATTAGGGCTATTCTAAAAAGAATATCCTAGCAAGGAAAATTAAAAAAAAAGATTATTTTGATAGAGAGAAACTTTTGTAAGGTTCCCATTTTAAAAATCATACCTAAGGTTCCCATTTTAAAAAACATACCTAAAGTAAGGCCTTTCCTTTTACATGAGAGCAAAGGAAATGTTTTGTGATTGACATGGATAATTGTTTGACTATGTTTTCATGAGAAGACTTCTACCATATATCGAATGGTGTTTTTTTGTTTGTTAGTCTATGAATAAATTCACCAATCATACATTTGTTATATTAAATAAATGATGTGTTAAAATACTACATTGTCATATTTAATAAGTCAAGATGTATTTTCAATATATAGTTTATTACATTTATTAGTTCATGCACCATGATTGAAGCACGTAATTCTCATTTTAAAAACTAGTATTCAAGGTCTACATCATATTTATGATTCTTCTCTTTTTTAATGTGTTTTGTTGTTGTTATAATTCATAAAGCATACCAAGTCTTATACTAACATTACTATATGTTTTTTTTCCATAAGCTAAAAGATCTTGCAATCAAGAACACACAAAATGGGTTTGATCCTCAAATCTATTGGAAATAGGTACCTGCCTTTGTGTGTGGCCCAAACCCCTCATATAGAATGGTGTATGGAAGGTTGATGCATGCTAATGACATGTCATGGATTTAGGGGACTAAATCCCATAAGCAAACCGTGGAATTGGGTGGCCCTTGGATATATTAAGGTAATGAACCCTTGTCCAATTGTCTTGCTGATATAGAGGTTATGGCATCACTAGGAGGTAGGGGCTTGGGGCCCTCCCGCACTCCATGCCTTCTTGACATATGGCACGTTTTGCCACATTGCCAATAGAGGTACCAAAGTAGGGAAAACCTTGCAGACTAGATATTTTGACTTTTGGTTACTACTCATATGATAGTTTCCGATAGACAAGTGCATTAACTTTGAAAAAAAAAACATGAAAATCGTGGAATGTGATGCTCTTTGTGTGCTCTCTAGTAGACAAACTGTCTATGCATCATGGTGTTCTCAGGCAGCTTTCACCCTATGTGTGGTAGTCGCATTCACAATGATTCTTTAACCCTCTAAGGGGTTACCTATGTGATGGGGTCAACCTAATATGTTGGAGGACCTTGAACCCTAGTGGTTGGGTTAGCTTTTTGGGTGGTCAATTTAATATATGTTTCAATGTCTAGCCCATGGAGGGTGTTGAAAATAGATGCCTTTGTGTATGGCCAAACCCCTCATATAAGCCTCATATGGAATGGTGTATGGAAGGTTGGTGAACTTTGTTAATGTTACCATTGAAGAGCATCTCTTGATTCAAACCTTATAAGGATTTTCACGACATGATCACATTTGGTGTTATCACATTATTGCACACTATAACCAAGCATTAGATTACGTGCCAACACATGGTTCATGGTGACATTATAATTTTTATTGAGAATACAAACCCATCAATAAACAAAGATATATTGGTAGTATAATAAATACACCAAATAGACTTAGTTTTATCCTCCATATAGTTATACCAGAAATATATTTGGTTTTATTGCTAATATAGGTGATGAATCTTGTATAAAAGCCATAGTTCAGAATAGTATGAGTAAGATAGTTCATATCTTCTTGTGAGATTATGAGCTCTTTTCCCTTTTCCTTGGAGTTTGAGAATGTCCAAAGAAGAGATTTTGTTGGAAAAATGGCAAAACACGTTATGTGACATGAATGTGTTGAGTGTGGGGGGGTCTCAAGGCTCCCCCTCCTCACGTGGATGACACATGGATTTTGGGGGGTTAAATCACATAAGCAAAGATGGAATTGAGCCGTCTTTGGATGTAATAAGGTGGTTAAGCCCTCTCCAATCATCGTGCCAACTCTTTGGACAATATAGAGGCCATGGTGTGGCTGTGTAGTTCCAAAGAAGAGCTATTGCCAAGGTCATAGTTTATAGATTCCATATGACAAAAAAGAAAAAGGACAAAATTTCATTGTTTATTCATTAGCATGCATGCAATAGAAGAGCAATAAATTTTGTAGCAAACTAGAGAGAGAGAGAGAGAGAGAGAGGGGGGGGGGGGGGGATAAATGTACTCTTGTTGATTATAACTTGCAATTCTTTAAACTGAATTTGCGTTAAGGTGTGTTGAACCATATTTTTAAATCCATTTTATGTGTTTCAAATCACATAGAGCTATTTTCTATGAGATAAATCGAAGTCTTTACTTGTCGGGACTTGAAAGTGAGGGCTATAATTCCATGGTATAGATGAAGATACATTCATGGTGTGGCTAAGTAGTTCCAAAGAAGAGCTATTGCCAAGGTCATAGTTTATAGATTCCATATGACAAAAAAGAAAAAGGACAAAATTTCATTGTTTATTCATTAGCATGCATGTAATAGAAGAGCAATACATTTTGTAGCAACGAGAGAGAGAGAGAGAGAGGGGGGGGGGGGGGGGGGATATCTTGTTGATTATAACTTGCAATTCTTTAAACTATAACTTGTGTTAAGGTATTTTTAAATCCATTTTATGTATTTCAAATCACATAGAGTTGTTTTCTATGAGATAAATCGTAGTCTTTACTTGTCGGGACTAGAAAGTGAGGGCTATAATTCCATGGTATGGATGAAGGTGCATTCATGAGTGCAACATGAATGGCTTCCATCACGCAAGGTTGATAAGACAAAGAAGGATAAAGTCTCAAGGATGGATGAGATGGGCTAGTTGCAATGGGTAGCTAGGTCTTTGTCTTTAAAAAACAACCCTCTACAATTGTGTCGCTTTATGACTCTATGTTTATGTGCTCAAGATGAGGCCTTGAAACCATCACTTTTGTGTGAATAAGCATGCCCTAATTCTTAGGTAAATTGAATTGATGAAGCAAAATATAATGCATCTTTGGAAAGAGTGAGTATGATATACAACTCTTTCCCAAAAAGTGACAGTGTGATGAAACACAATTAGTGGGTGACGATGGTGTTATAGGCATATACATAGTGTGCATTATTTGACATTATATTAAACAAGTATTTAGTGAGCAACAGAGACATATAACTAAGTAAGAAAAAGGTGATGAACAACTAGCTAGTAATGATCGTGATATGGGTCTATACAAATTTGTGCATCGTGCAACATCTTTACAATATTTTGACTAACAAACTTGTTTTCAAATATGTTGCAACATCAGAGAGGACTATTTGTAGGGCTCCATTTGTGGACTATTTTTACCTAGCCTATATATTGGAAAGATCTCTCAAAGTTAATAGATACAAAGCTCTCATATCATAGTATAAATTATTATAAATGATTAATTGCACTGTGCATAGTCCTTTATGATAAAGAATATTATAATCTTGTGTACAACGCATGGGGGAACTATTAAACGAAAGGCCCTATATTGCAAACATAAAAATGACTAGTTGCTATAATAAAAAAGTAACTTTGAATGGCACCAAGGTGGGCCACCTCTCTTTTTGTCTTATTGTCTCGCTATGCATATATACAATGACAATCATTAATTGATTGCCTTTAAAAAGCTCACTCAAGAGTCCAGTTTAAGACCATGCACATGGCATGCTTTGTTAGATAGTGTAAAATTGCAGTAGATCCAACACATCAAATTGTTAAGGTCTTGCATTTCAACATTGGCATATTTGGCTTTGATCAATTGCTCTTAGATAAATCACAAGTTCTTTTAATCCCCATTCAATCTTCAAATTGTTAAGGTCATGCTTTTCAACATTTGCATTGATCAATTGCTTTGAGTTAGCTATAATATCACATGATAAATTTAATCCATGTTAGCACTTCCATTCAACCTTCAAATGCTTGACGGCATTATTATGTGAATACAAACTTGGTTAGTAATGTTATAATTGATCTTTTTAGAGTGGACTATGGGTGTGTGAATGGGTGGGTGAGTGTTAAATAAGAAGGGGGCGGCAACACGTACACCACACTCCTCTCGCTATGATAGCCGCTAGAGACACAGACCGTGACAACATGAGGCAAGTGGAGACTAACCTTGACAATGTGGTGGGTGCGACACGAGTCTTAGCACTGGGGGGAGTGGAGGGGCCCGACGAGCAGCTGGCATTTAGGCCAATGATAGGCGTAGGCAAACGGAGTGGCAAAAGTGGACAAAGCACGCTCCAGAATGCATTGGCTGACCATTTTGAAAATGTCCGATTCGCCACCAAAGTACTCACAGTGCCACCACCATCTATGCGTAATCAGTCGTGGGAACTCATGTCTCATTGCGCACACAGGTGCGTGCATGTGAACCCAGGTCACACAGTTGAATAGTCAACTGAACTCTCATCGTCTTCTTGGGTGAATATACTGCTTTATCGCCATTGCTCTTTCGCCTTCCCTTGCTTCATCGACATCGCCATAGCCATAGCCACAGCCCTGCCATTGCTCGTTCGCCTTCCCTCGCCTGCAATTACCTCTGTGCTTCGTGTCTCCCCTTCTTTCCAAGCTCCTTAACACAAACTCTCTTGCAACCTGCTATGGGAAATTCCCGTCAGCGATCCCTCAACGAGAAGAGGCAGACTGCTTGCATCATCTCTGGCATCTTTCTTGTGCTCATTATCATCCTTCTCCTCATATTGTTCTTCACTCTGTTCAAGCCCAAAGACCCCGACATCCAAGTCCCCACTATGCAACTGCTCTCGTTCACTCCTATAGGATATCCATCAACTGTCATCTCCATCAATCTGACACTGGTTCTGCAGGTCTATGTGTATAATCCCAATCGGGGCACTTTCCATGTAGCAAATGGCAGCGCGGCTAGCTTGTTTTACCACGGCACTGAAGTCGGAGTCGTCGCTGTCCCTGCAGGCTCCATTTCCTCGCAATCGTCTAACACAATTTCTATTGGCTTAACCGCGCAAGGAACAACCCCACTGCAAGGATCTTATCTGAGCGGCGATGTTGCTGCAGGAATTCTACCCATAAATACTTCAGTCGTAGTGATTGGCAGTGTCTCAACTCTTAATCTCTTTTCTCATCACTCGGATATCGTCTCCAATTGCAACGTGAATATCACCTTTAGCGCGAGCTTTAGCACCATACGTATTGAGTCCTATACTTGCCAGAAAAGCTACTCGCTCGATGGTTAAAAACCCCAGATCCCTTATGTAGCTGCCACATCAACCGAGGATTCGACAGATGAAGAGGACATGGTCATTCGGCCAAGTTTTCTTCAATGATGCTGCTACCAAGAAGATGATTATAAGTAGGTAAGCACTGCTTGCTCCCAACCACTGTGCGTTATTGTTAGAAGAGGATGTAATTTTACCACTGTGAAGTGGTCATGTATATTTGTGCATACATAAGAATTCGATGTTCCGGCTCTTGTAACTCTAAAGGAGAGATTGCATGCGGAATCTGACTGGCATAACCAAATTGCTTGCGGCTATGCATCCAAACAGCTGTGTATCCAACAGATGGGTGATGTAACATTTGAACTTCTACATCGAATTCCTGTACGCTGTTAAAGTCGCATGATTTATTCTCTCGTTCCGCCTACTCATTGACAGTGTTTTCGAAAGCGTTTGCGATTGAGGTGAATTGCGAGGTGAATTGCAGTCGAATAGGCACACGATGTTATCGATGCGCGTTGCGGGTTGAAAGGCCGTGGATGAGGACAAAGGCTGAGTCAAACAACATGGTTCGTTCGTTGTAATGTCCCACACTTAATATAGATTTTCGTTGGTTGTGTCCTTTTCTCCAGCTGGCAACACTGAATGATTGTAAATTGAACGTCGAATTTAATAGGGTCAAGATCCACCAACCTCGATTCAAAATACCTTCCATTGTTTTATATGCTTATATCAATCGTGGTAGATTCGGAATCATTTCTTTCTATTGCACAATAGGACGATAACCCACTCGACCAACGTAGATTCAAGATACCTTCCATTGTTTTAGATGCTTATATCAATCCTTGGTAGATTCCAAATATACCAACGTAGATTCAAGATACCTTCCATTGTTTTAGATGCTTATATCAATCCTAGGTAGATTCGAAATATTGTTTTTAGTGCACAAGAGGATAATATCCCACTCTACCCTAATTTAGATAAATGTTCTTCACATCGTGTTTACACTTTCTCTACCCAAGACTCCCCAACTCTTATATTTGTTAACTTTAAAATACCCCTAGATTCTCGTAACTCCCCCGATTCCTCTTGCTATTAATCTCCTCCTCACCATCACGTTGGCTTTTTTATCCTTTTCCTCCTCTCATTCCGAGAAAATCTCCCTTGTCCCATTATGATAGGCGGAGTTGTACTCTTTGAGAGTGGAATTTTCATCACTTTTATGTCTATATTCAAGAGAAACACAATTTAGCAAAAAATATTAGTGAAAGAGATACGTAAAAATCGTCTGATATAAATTAGCTACAAAAAAATTGAGATATGTAAGGGGTTACCTAATCTAGGAGACATGGTGCTATCTACACATTACACAAGGATAAAATATAGAAAGATAGATCACGAAACTGTTTTGGAGATGCATCACAACTAGCACCAGAGTGTTTAGGATAAAAGATTGATGATAGCCTCTTGTTAACATTTAATAGCCCATGCCCTCTCAACCTATTTTTTAAGAAATGACAAGTTTCACGAGTGATATCATATTGCTAGGTCTCTATTTTCAACTTGCCACTAGTCATAATCAAGCTTGTAGAATCCGTAGCTATATTGTAGTGTTAGTGTCTCAGAGAAATTGTGCCACATAGAGATCATAATGTTTTTCAATCACCATCATGGGGTGCATTACTCGAAAACCTATGTATAACGTGCATTTAAGGGCTGTAACCTTTTCATAAACAAAACGACCCCTTTTCTATATAAACTTATGGGCTTTTTTTAAAGTTGATTAAAAAACCCCTTCTAAAAATGTATTTCTATAAATTTACCTTGGAATTTTGAATTAAAATACCCCTTCGTTTGAATTGATGTTGAGACTTATATAGTTTTACAAGAATCTTGCGAGTTCCTTTCATGGACACCACCATGCAAGCATCCATGTGTTGCTTCAAGTCATGAGCAAGGTTCTTAGCAGAGGACATGCAGATCTAGGAGCTTGTTACTAGCAACTCTCCATTGGTGCTTGTTCTAGGACATGTGTTATATGACCATGATGTTGGTACTCATTGGACGTCTGGCATGCGTTTTGAGGTAGTTGATCACTTTTGCAAGGCAAAAATATACTAGCCAACCATATGACAATATGGTGTTATGGTCCATGTCATCCACCTTCTTGACCTTCCACTACCTAATAATTAATTAGAATTTGTATTTAACCAACCCATGTATACCAGTGCATGTAATTCAAAATAGCATGATGGACTAACATCATATTCATCTCAACATCATAATACTAATACAAAGAGTGCTAAAAAGGTACAAGGGTTAGAAATCCTAACCTTAACTCTAAAGGAGTCTGTACGTATTCCTTATTTTTTACTATATAGGAGTCATTGTTCGCTTGGATGTAGCCATTTTTTGTGAGGTTCACGGACTTTTCTATATACGAGTATCTTGCATGACCCATAACTTATGCATTGCTCAACAGAATTCGACAAACTTTGTCTTCAAGTTGTAGTACACATTCCAAATTGAACATGAGAGCAAAAAATTATGAAATAAGGATTTAAAACGAGACCGTTAAAGCATTATAAGTGCTATGTTGCATGTGAAGCATGCATCCTGAAGACTATAGGATATAGCAATTTATTCAAAAACATCAAAATTTTATTCTATACATAAATGCAACCAAGTAATCATTCTAAAGTACACTACGTGACTTCTCCTCAACCCAAGGACACACCTAAATGAGATCATTATGCATGGGTTAATGGGTCTCCAATGTTGTGCTAAAGTGATGCATACCCATTTGAGGACACGCTCCATAACTTTATTTTGATTTATTGAAAACTAAAATGGATTAAAAATTAGAAATTCAAACTATTGGGACTAGTGCATGGTGGTCTTAAAACATTGATAGTTGTTGGTATTGGTATCTAGATTCATCCTCAAATGGAAGAAGCTGAAAAAGTGCAATTTGTGCACGTGCAAAGATATTTTAATAAATCCAACACTATTTACAATTTTGAATTGTTTCTTTTTCCATGCACTTGCTTGCTATATGGCTCATAAGCATGCCAAAGGTCATTGCATTTAATAATACACAGCATCAAATCCGATAGCGTGTCCTTTGTCCTATTTGTGTTTTAAAGCATTTTAGGCCATATTGCACTTGTTTGGGTATCCAATTTTGCTGACGTGTATCGTCGGAAAGAGAAAAACAGGCAGTTGAAATTTCACTATGCTCACGAATTTTGAATTTTCACACCTCCTGCCCATCAAATCTTGGAAGATTTAAGTACCTGCAACTTGCTCTTGTCCTACAAACCCTTGCAACCCGCACGCACCTCGATGTGACCTTGCGCAAACTTTGGTTTGTCATTGTCTTCTTTCGAGTAAGTTGTCTTCTATTCTTTGCTTGCTTCACCAGCTAGCTTCTCTGGGTGTATTTTGGATTGATCGTGGCCATGGCATCAATGGCAACATGCAGCTCGCCATGGCTTACAAGAGAAGTAGACAGAGGCTGCGAGACAGGAAAGTCGAAAAGCTAGGTCGAGGCACAAGGAACATAGTGCGGGTCGAGGAAAGCATTGGCATTATATCAAATTGACAACGGAAGACACTTTTGCAACATCTATGAAGGGGAAAACAACGAGAATAAAGAAGACTCCTTGGAGAGTAGAAGAAAGAAGTGGTTGCTGATGCACGCATTCGATCATTGCCATCAGAGCAAAGAACACGAGTTGTGGTGTCATGATTGTTGGAAGCATTCGAGACAACAACATCAGGCCATTCAGGTGATTAACAGTCTCAAGTCTTCACAAGCTTTAGCATGCACCCTAAAGTTCATAGAGTAACAACCCTACCAACACCTTGGGAGATGCACGCCCAAGAGGCGATGCTCTCTAACTTGAGAAATGGCCTACAAAAAGTGAAAGGGATGCACAACTTAGATCAACTAGCTGCAAAGAGAGTGACATTAGCTATGTTGGTGTCCCCTGAAACAAAGGAGAAATGGCCTGGGTGCACAATGAAGGACCAATGTGGCTCCAACGGTTGAACGTAGAGCAGAAGCAATGCACGATCATCTTGATTTGAGAAGTTTGTGGGCTTCAACAGAACGCAAGAAAAGGAGAGACAGCCTAAGTGTGGAAGTCATTGCTACATTGATGAAGTTTTGGCATGAAAATACGAGAGTTTCTCTAAATAGAAAGGACATCTGTAAGAAGCAGACGGGATGAAAGGTGTTTGAGGAGCACATCATACACATGCTATCAGTGGTGCCTAAACCAGCCCAGTGGTTGTTTGTGATTGAGCTTTGGGATAGTTTACTTGTTTCTTTTCTTAAACTAGGCTAGGACTAAATGTGATTGTCCTAAATTAGCCCAGTGGTTGGAACATCATGCAACCGTAGGAGGCTGATTTAGCTCAATCGCCAATGATGTGATTGTCCTGAACCAGCATGGCTGAACAGACATTAGTTGTTATCCAACCCGGTAGTATGGTTGAGCAAAAATTAATAGCAATATATTTCACAACATATTGTTATTTTACTAAACTAGCCTGATGGTTGGAACATCATGCAACCGTGGCTGCTTCCACTCCATCACTAGTTACGTGATTGTCCTGAACCAGCATGGTTGAATAGACATTAGTTATTGACCAGCCCGGTGGTTGAAATTATTGTGTTTTAGTGCTTAAATTTGTTAAATTTAATTTTCTGCTATTCGGGTTATATACCACTGTTAAATTATGGAATTCAGAAATAAAAAGTAATATATTGTTATTTTCTAATGGTGAAATTCAAAAATAAAAAGAAATATACTTGTTATTGTCTTATATGCAAAGTTGAGATCGTCATGCTAAACCATCCTGGTGGTTGAAATTGTGACAATGTCCTAAACCAGTCCGGTGTTTGAAATTATGACTGTCCTAAACGTGTCCGAAACCAAACCGGTGTTTGAAATTGTGACTGTCCTAAACTAGCGCGGTGGTTGAGAATTATTTTGCTTCATTATATACTTTAATTAGACTGTGTTTTGTATTTTTTTAGTAGTAGCAAAAAGGGGACTCATTGTTCTGTTGTTCCCACATGTTGGGTCAGCAGACGGAGTTGTATCTCAAGTTTGTGGATTAGAATTTGGACATTTCAATTGGGCAGAGGAGCTTTGAGCATTGTAAGCCCTAGTATGTCAGAAAACTCAAAGATGTGAATGTTGTTGCAAAACACACATAGACTTTGACCTAGCCCGCCGGCAAGCTATGAACGACTTAAGACCTGATAATGTTGGAGCATTGCTCCACGGGGATTGATGCCAATGCCTCCCCAATGAATGCGCAGTTTGTAGGCCACCTGGATCCTCATCATGTGTTGCAAGGGAGGGTGCTTTTGTAGCCAGAGGTCTCTATGGGAGCCATTGGTTTATCCAAAGGGAGACCGTGAGTGGCATAGGATTGAATGCATTTGCAGCACATGCAAGCATTGCAGTTTAAAGTTGAAGAAGAAGACATTCAATGTCTGTCCAAATGAAATGAGGGAAGACAACCACGTTGCTCTAAAACGGAGGAGATTTGAAAATGTCAATGTTAAAGGATCCGATAAAAAGAGATGGCTATTGTCATATAAGAGCACCCAGCCAAGGGAGCTTGTAGGTCACGTGGTTCAATCCATCCCAAAATATGTGCTCCACAATTTCACGGCCAGCTGGCAGGATAAGCAGTTCAGGACGTGCCTTGGCAATTTTCCTTGTGACACTATTGTATCTGTCATAGATTTTACAAAAAATTATTCTTTTCAAGAACAAGATGAGATGCAAAGTGCTCACTAGTACAACAAGCAGATAACAATTCTTGTGCATATCACGTATAGTCATTTGCTTGACTCTTCCATGCATGATGCCAATCTGCTTGATGACTCACAGGAGTCCAGGTCAATGCAACGCACTTACCATTTCTACATTTTAGATGATAGGGAACATGACACCCTATTTGTGCAGCATGCTTTTCTACTGCATTGGGAATGGTTGAAAAAGGAAAACCCCATGCAGAAAATATAAAACAACATTGGGTGTGGTTAGATGGTGCTACCTCTCAATTTAAATCTGCATGTGGATTCTACTTCATCTCAAGGTTCATGGTATGCACAACATATGGGGCTTTTCAAACAGCCAACTGATTAAAACGAGAAAACTTTCTCATTTTTGCAGTGCGTACATCATAGGGGATCATGACGATTGTGAGAACATTGCAACTGCGAAGACATGGGGTTGAGTTCAAGTTTTCCTCTAAATTCAGATGGAGTCACAAACAATGGAGAGACAAACAACTTGCCATAGTTTAGGGAGAGTTTTGATGACCTCACTGACTGTTTGGAAGAGGGGGATAACTTTGTAGTTGTTGTAGATTCTGGGGAGAACGAGGAAGATGACCCATACTTTCAGTTGTAGTGCACAAAACCTAAGTACAAGGTTGAGGAAACATTTAAGAATAATTGGGGAACAACCTATGAGAAGTGGGATGTAGTAGTCGGAGCTTTTTGGTACAAAAAAACATCCAATAGAGGTCGCAATTACGAATTGCTATATAAGAGTCCACAAACATGTGTGTACTCTCATCTAATAAGAGCTATTAAGTCTAGATGCAACCTATGTCATAATGAAAACATCCTAGTGCAAACCAACCACCATGCTGGTGATAACTTATCTAGCACTACTACCATGCTATCCCTACACTACTGCTGTGCTATCCTAAAATTTATTGCACAGTGCTATATGAAAACAGTGCCCTTAGCTATTTATTGTTTCGTTAACCGTCAGATTTCATCCCATGCTTGCTTTTAGTATATCCCAACAACCACCGCACTAGTTTCCCATAACGAATCCATTCATCTTGTAATAATAGAAGCAAACCATCGTGCTAGTGGCTGTTCATATTCTCGTGCAACCAACCACCGCGCTGGCGATAACTTATCCTACACTACTACCGTGCTATCCCTACACTACTGCCATGCTATCCTAAAATTTATTGCACAGTGCTAGTGCCCTTTAGACTGGTTATTGTTAATCGTCAAATTTTCCATTGGGCTACTTAAAACATTTAAGTACTGACGTGGAAGCAGGTCGATACAAAATCAGGTATTACGAGCACCATGAGAATATCCACGAGTTCAAGAAATGTCTGCAAGATTTTTATTATTTCAAGGAAATTCCAAACTTCTAACTATCTTATCAACCTCTCTATAGTAAGCATCTCCCAGCTCTAGAGGCCAGTCTGCTGCACTATGGCAGACCTCTTCACACACTCAAATGACACACTGCTTGCTTGACTCTGTCGACTTATATGCCCATAGTAACTCCTCCTTTCACTAGGGGTCCTCTTCATGCTGCTCTTTGTGCTCTATACATCTTCGAGCCTCTTTCATATCCTACCAAAAGAAACCTACATCATGAGCTTGACAAGTATCTTAAAGGAGCAAAAAAAACAATAGTCAGGGAACTTAATAATCATCATCTTTGCCAACTCCAAGTAATACACCCACCACCGAAGCATGTCCTTGCAGCTATTTTCCTCCTTCTTTGGGTCTGTTTCTACAAGGATGCCATCCAACATCATTTTCAGATAGAACAAAAGCATTCCAAAGTCTTTTGGGTATGCCATAGATTCGTAGTAGGTGGATCAATGTACAAACTTTTGGGGCTAGATTTTATAACGGGCTCTTAGTTGTGTCTGCACTACACTTAAATAGGAAAAGAGTTCATTGAGCCCGACCTTCTCATTCTGTAGTCTCATGTTAGTTGTCTAATCTAAATCTTTCGTCTCACATTAGTTGTCTAATTGAAATCTTTCGTGGTACAATAGTTTACTAATCAAAATCTTTCAGTCTCACATTAGTGATCTAATCGAAATCTTTCGTCTCACATTACGTGTCAAATCAAAAGCTTTCATCTCATTATTATCACTACATTGGCATGGATCAAAGGACAGTATCTAGTCACTTAGCTGAGAAAACATTGCCCAAGTAGACTCTGGAGAAGATTAACAATTCAATAGAAGATTACGTAGATTACAATGTCAAAGACTCCTTTCCTTCATGCCGCTTCCTCTTTCCTTTCCTGGTTGCAAGCTAGATCCTTGTTGCCCCTTTTTGAAAGGGGGCTGGTTCCTCCCTTGAGGCTCCTTTTCCTCACAGTTAGTTTCGGTCTTGGCCTTCTTCAATTTGAGCTCCTTGTCTTTAAGATCTTTTGCCCAAATGGCAAATTGAGCTGTAACATCTACTTTCTCGTCGTAGATAGCTGTAGCAAGCAGGCACATTTGATCTGTCCATGACCTGGGCAATGGCAAATGGCATTCTCTACATAGCGATTTTGTACGCACCCACACTCCAAAGCAAAAAATGTGCACAGGGTGGTAGCATGTAGGCCATCAGATACAACAGTCATCTATGATGGAGGTATGGTAGACCATGCATTTTGGACCCTATTGCATAGTAGAATAGGCATTCGATTTAACTATTGTGGCCATCAATACCACAGTCTTGCTCTGTACATGACAAAGTTGCTTCTTGATTCCTTCCTCCCTCATCCTAAGGCTGTGGATGTTCTCATTCATCTCCTTTACTTTTTGCTCAATCTGTGCAATAGCTGCATCAGAATCCCTCAGCATCTGTTGAACTTTCGTAAATTCTTGAAAAACTTCTTCATGGGCAGTTTCCAAGACTTCCACTCTAGTTTGGAAATCTCACAGGGCGATGGACTACTTTTCATAACTGTCAAAAGCCATGGCAAGCTTGTGCAAACATCTATCATGATCTTCTTGCAGGATATTGTAGGTTGCTCTTTGGACTTCCAACAGTGTTTCATAAAAACAACCCTCATTGTGTCTGCTGCAAATTTCTCCACTACGGTGGCTGGAACTTGCTCCACCGTGGTAGCTGCTCTCTGCATCCTTCCTGGCCTGGGAAGTTGCCTCATTGTCTTCTCCACCCCGACTGCTCTCTGCCCCATCCTTCCTGATCTTGAAGCTCTCTCACAGTTTTTGCATCACCTTTTTGGATTCTACATTCTCCCTTTTCAGCTCCTCTATCATCTAGTCTTTTTCAATGTTCAATGAGTTCTGCATGTTGCAGAGCCGTTTGCAAAGACCCCCCTTTTTGGCTCTCTGATCTTCAAGGTCCTTTTGCATCTTTTCTAGCTCCTTGTCCGCCATGTCCCCATCATTTCTCACTTCTTTGAGCCTATCTCGGAGCTCCTTCATGCACTTCTCTGCTTCTTCTCTTCTATGCCTTTCCATGTCGACCAATTTTGTGGCGGCCCTTGCTTGTGCCTCATCTACCTTGGCTTCTGCACCTTCCCTGAGACTTTTCTCAAGTTGCATTGCCTTTGCTGCATCGATGGCTTTCTCTTGTAGAAAAGTCACCTTCTGAGACATTTGCTTCTCGTATTGCTCAAAAATCCCTTTGAGGGTGGATGCCATCAGGTGCATTACAACTCTAGCAGACTGAGATGACAATTGGGATTTTCCATCCACGCAATTCTTCAGGTTGGTTAACATGCTCTTGGAGATCGCCCTTGAGAAAGATATATCACGTCCTTTTAGTTGCTTTACTGCTCCTTGAACCTACTAGAACTTGTAGGCTCCTCTCGTATCAGGAAAGAAGTGAATTGTCTTCTTCAGTACATCTTGGAGGTCTGTTAGCAAGCTCGAAATCTTGACTCCACCATCTTTACTGATCTGAGCGATGGGGTATACATCTAGAATATCCCGAATCTTCCACTGCTTCTCAAAAAAGTGTGCTTGCATACTGCCTCCAGAAAATTCTAGAGCCTTTTCAATCATGCTTTCATTGATGGCAATCTTGTGACCTTGACAGACTAGTTGTCCCTCCTTCACGTTCACGTCCTGCACCATCTTGGTGAAGTTTTGGAGAGCATCCAAATTGGGCTTTTGAACAGTGAGAGAGGAGCTCCCATATGTCACGATATCAAGATGAAGGGAGGAGGGGCTTTGGCAATGTGCTGTAGAGGGGAGGAAAGATTGTGTGAGGAGCTCCTGGACTGTGCAGGATCCATTACGAGAGGGGATAGAAGTTGTAGGAAGAGTGCAAGGAAGAAAGAAATGGTCAAGAGGGATAGAAGATGAAGCACTGAAGGAAATGGAATAGTGGAGGCTTGAGATTGTTAGATATGCTCAATGCCCCACTCTCCTGGTAACCACCAGTGGTCCAAGGTGCTCAAGTTGTAAGGCCCCCATATGAGGAGACGCCATGTGTGAGCCCGAGACACTGGATGGATTCTGACTTGCATGTCAGATGAGGTCTATCAATGAGACTATTGATGGTAGAAAGGTGATCATGTGGGAGCCCCTTATTCTTGCTGGGGCCTAGGGGCTAGTTGGATCCCAGTTGGGGGGTCCCACGGGAGCCAGCGGCCCCCTTGGTGGGGGTTCAGGAGCGAGAGCCCCTGAGGCGATGATATAAGAAATATTCCCTTAATATTCCATGGATGACTAGTCAGTTCCATCGACTAGGTTGACTGGTCAACTTCGTCGACTAGGTCGGTTCCACCAACTACGTTGATTTGACTACCGCCCTCATAGCTATAAAGAGGGGACCTCCCCAGTCCATTGCACCACATCAGATCTTTAAGCAAAGATCTTCCAGCTAGTAGCTCTTCACCTAGTATTTGTCTAGATTGCTATCTAAGCTCCACTGTGGGAGCGAATAGGTGGATGGAGCCATCATCTGTACTACATCAGTGTTGAAGGAAAATTTTGTTCATCGCCAGTTTGTTGTGTACTCTCTATTCTTTGTTCAGTTTTTGTTCCACTGCGCCATGTAATTTAACATGGTATCAGAGCCCAGGTAGCTCTAAGGATCGAAAAATAGAAGAGAGGTGAGGGCTTCAATAGCATATGGAGTGATGGCAACAGGAAGCGGCTCAATAGGAAGCAACTCGAGTTTAGCAGCTGTTGCTACATCAACAATCTAGGCGTTGAGGATTCGCCCACCAACCTTCACTGAAGGCAAGCTAGATGGTACGAACTACACTCTGTGGAAGTTTAAAATTACTACTATTTTGGATTCATATGAGCTTCTAGAGATAGTACTGGCGACTCTGACCCAGAACCAAAAGAAACCCCAAACCCAGCAAATCCGGGGAGTATGATACCTCCTAATGCCAATCTAGGAGCTTGGAAATGCAGGAACGTAGATGCTCTCTGTGCCCTAGTTACAAGTACTATTGATATTGTTTTGACCTTGATTTAGCATACATCTAAGGCAACTATGGCCTGGAACATATCGAAGAGTCAGTATGAGATGCGGAATCAGACAAGGATCTAGAACCTGGAGAATTAGCTCACAGCTGAGAAGTTTAATGAAGGAGAGATAGCAGAGGCGTTCATAACCTGAATAAAAAATCTGCATGACCAGATGGCTAGTGCTGGGATACAAAAGACTAGCGAAGAGCTAGCTCGGTGGTGTCTCCAGATATGTCCACCAAGGTTTGATGGACTGGTAACATCGCTTAACACTCAGGTGAGACCCCAACCATTGTCATTTGAGGAGTTCTATGCTTTACTTATGGAGGAGGAATTGAGGCTTAAAGCTCGAGATGGAGGTGGCAATGGGGATGCCACGTTCTTTGCCACTGTGAAAGGCAAAGGTGGTTCCTCCACCAAAGGTGAGTCCTCTACTAGTGGTGACAAAAAGAAGAAGGATGGCACGAAGAAGTTTCAGGGAGAATGCTTCTACTGCAATAAGAAGGGCCATGTGATTGCAAATTGCCGAGTCAAGAAAGCAGTTGAAAAGAATGGTACCCTAAAGAAGATAGATAAGGGGAAAGAGACAACTAACACAGCAGAAGCAGAGTGGATCTATTCCCGGCCATTGAGAAAGAATGTTCCTCAGTTCAAGAAGTGTCAACCACTGATTCATGGGTGTTGGATAGTGGTGCCTCCGGTCACATGACCTGCAAGAAGGGTCTATATTATTCCATGTAGCCTCTATAGGAACCCATCACTATGACGGTTGGAATTAACACAAAATGCCCTGTTGAGGGTACAGGTATGGTTTCATTTGTTTCTCTAAATGGAGATGTTAAGAAGCTATCTAATGTGCTGTATGTTCCACAAATCAAGAGAAATTTGCTATCAATTGCTTCCATAATTGACCTTGACCATGAGGTGAGGTTCAATAAGATAGGAGCAAAAATTTTGGATAGTGTTGGCAATCTTGTTGGCATAGGAGTAAGGAGGAACAACCTATATGAGCTAAGTGCTCTTACAGCCGCCGCTGGAGTGGGCACAAGCAGACTTTGGCACAAAAGATTTGGCCACATCAAATTTGCAGTGCTGAAGGAGATGCAGAAGCAAGGTATGGTTGCTCACTTACCTATAGTAGTAGAAATCAAAGAATTGTGTGAAGCTTGCATGATGGGCAAGCAACAGAGAAAGGCATTCCCACAAGAAAGCAAGAATAGAGCAAACGCTCCTCTAGAGTTGGTGCATGTTGACTTGTGTGGTAAGATGCCTACACATGCCTTGGGGGGATCTTCCTATTTTTTATTGATTGTTGACGACTATAGTAGGAAGATGTGGGTGTACTTTCTTCGCAAAAAGGCTTAAGCTTTTGATAAATCGAAAGAATGGCTACAGCTTGTTGAAAATGAAACAGGGAGAAAAGTAAAGAAAATCAGATTAGATGGTGGTGGTGAGTTTGTTTCTATAGAGTTTGGAGATTTTTGCAAGAGCAAAGGGATCAAGTGAAAAATGATGACACTACATACACCTCAGCAAAATTCAATTATTGAATGCTGAATGCGGATCACCATGGAGATGGGGAGGTGCATGTTGAAAGGTGCTGGACTGCCAAACCACTTTTGAGTTGAGGCTGTCAATATTGCGGTTAACATCCTTAATCGTAGCTATACAAATGCACTCAAAGGTAAAACACCACATGAGGCTTACAGCGGTAATAAGCCATCTGTCTACCACTTCAAAACATTTGGGTGTAAATGCTATGTGCATATACCAGACAAAGAGAGAAACAAGCTACAACCAATGTATCTTCTTAGGCTATTGTGATGAGAAGAAAGCCTATAAGTTATATGACCGAGAGGCAAAGAAGATCATAGCGAGCCATGATGTGGTGTTTAGGGAGTAGCCACATGCAGTGGAGGTAGAGAAGAGCTCTTTCACTTTATCATCAAGCGAAGAGGTAATTCATTATGGACCTATCCTAGGAGCTATAAAGGAGGAGAAAATATCAAATGATGAAGGTATAAGTCACCAACCTGTTGTTACACCACCGAAAAAGCCATTGCCGCAATGGGTAAGGTAGCTCTACGACCATGATAACTAGATGCCTATGTCTGTTGAGCAGCATGCAGATGGTCCAAGGTAGTCTCAGAGAATCGAGGAGCAAAGGAGGGCTTCTGCTCACATAGTTAATATGGCCTTGATGGCTGAGATTATTGTAGAAGTAAAGGAGCCTGCGAGTTTGGAGGAAGCACTTGCAGACCGAGATTGGAAAAATGCTATGCAAGTAGAATATGATAGCATCATGAAGAATGAAACTTGGGAGTTGTAGATCGACCACTTGACAGAAAGGTTATTGGCACCAAGTGGGTTTTGAAGGTAAAGTACGAGGCCAATGGGACTTTGGAAAAGTACAAAGCCTGATTGGTTGCACAACGATTTTCATAGGTTGAAGGGTTTTAGTTTTAGGAATCTTTCACTCTGACTACTAGAATGACCACTATTCACACAGTACTATCAATGGCTACTCATAAAAAGTGGCCAGTTTATTAAATCAGCATTCTTGAATGGTGACCTCAAGGAGGAGGTGTATGTGGCTCAGCCACCTAGGTTTGAGGCCCCCCATTCTGAGAACAAGGTATGTAAGTTGAAGAAGGCTCTGTATGGTCTAAAACAGCCCCTAAGAGCATGGTACCAATGGATAAACAAATTCTTTCATAAATTAAACTTCAAAAGATGTGCTTCAGATGCTAACTTGTATGTGTACAGGAAAGGTGGAAAATCTGCTATTATTGTTCTATATGTGGATAATCTCCTTATTACAGGTGACTATGAAGACATGATCCAGTAGACTAGAAAGGTGTTGAGCACAGAGTTTGAGATGACAGACTTAGGCTTGATGCACTACTGCTTGGGGATTGAAGTCTGTGGCAAGAGCCATCTCTCAGCAGGGCTTGCAGGTCAGATTTAATCCTCATGGATGCTTTGTTGAGGATATGAAACATAAAGTTCGCTTGATAGCAAAAGGGAAGAAGAAGGGCAGGATGTTTACGTTGGATGCGGACATGCCTAAATTGAGAGTAGCAATGTTTGCACATGGGACCGGTGTAGTTGCAGATATTGATATCTGGCATAAACGCATTGGTCATGTTAATGTACAATGACTTAAATTAATGCAGGCCCAAAATATTATTGTAGGGTTGCCTAAGTTCAAGGTTGCAGAAATGCATAAGGTACGTGAAGCCTGTCAATTTGGAAAACAAGCAAGGAAACCATTTCCTAGACATTTTCAAGAGAGTAAGAGGCCATTGGAATTAATCCACTCTGATGTGTGGACTACTAAAGCTGCATCTATTGGAGGCTGTCATTATTTTGTCACTTTTATTGATGACTATAGCAGAAAAGCTTGGGTGTATTTTATGAAAAAGAAAAGTGAAGTGTTTGGGCATTTCAAAGCTTTTAAAGCTATGGTTGAAAAAGAAACAAGCTTGCAAATAAAATGCCTAAGGTTAGATGGAGGGGGAGAGCACCTTTCAAATGAGTTTGCAAGTTTCCTGCAGGAGCATGGCATAAAGCATCAATATTGATGCAGTCATACCCCACAACAAAATAGACTTCTAGAAAGGAAAAACATGCATATTGGAGAGGTATCTCGTGCCATGCTTAACAAAAAAGACCTGCCAGATTATTATTGGGTTGAAACAATTGCTACAATAGTCTACATAATGAATAGGACTTCCACTGTAGCAACACATGGCATGATGTTAGAGGAGAGGTATAATGGTAGGAAACTAGATATTTCTCATTTGAAAGTTTTTGGTTGCATTGCCTATGTTCATGTGCCAAATGAGTTGAGATCCAAGTTGGATCCAAAAACTGAGAAGTGCATCTTTATTGGTTATTCTTTGCAATAGAAAGGGTATAGATGCTATAACCCTTCTACTCGTAAGTTTACAGTGAGTAGAGATGTTGTTTTTTATGAGATGAGCAGCTGGTATAAACCTATAAATGTGATTGATGATGTAGATGCACAAAATGGTAATGCTGCACAAAATTCACAGCAGCAATCACAAAATATTAGTGGACATGTAGTGTCCTCTAGCAGTGGTTCACATACTTTGCCATGGACAGGCAGATTGAGATAAGGAGGATCTCCTCAAAGCAATGCAGATAGTGGTATGCAAGTATCACGAAATGGAAAAGAGAAAGTAGATCAGCCCATGGTTGATGTGAATGCAGGTCACTCTTATGTGGATGGTGAATCTAGTGGCTCAGAACAGAGCCTTGATGATGAGTTGGGTATTCCTTCTGTTGTTACACCTAGAGTAAGGAAGATGGATTTACAGCCATTCACTATGCTTATATGGTCAAAGTGATACATGAACCAAAACCCACTTCTTTTGAGCAAGCCATGGGAAAAGAAAAATGGGAGAAAGCCATGGATGCCTTGGAAGAAAATGCTACATGGGAATTGGTGCCTTTGCCTAAAGACAAGAATGCAATTGGCTACAAGTGGGTTTATAAGGTGAAGCACAATGCAGATGGTTCTGAGAACAGATACAAGGCAAGATTAGTTGTCAAGGGGTATGCATAAACATATGGTATATATGAAGAAACATTCAGTCCACTTGCGAGGATGGCAACCGTAAGAGCAGTCATTGCTATGGCTGCATCAAAGGGATGGTCTTTACATAAGATGGATGTAAAGAATGCTTTCTTGCATGGTGATTTGCAAGAAGAGGTCTATATGGAGCAGCCACCAGGTTATGTTCATGCTGTTCATCCTGAGTTTGTTTGTAGGTTGAAGAAAGCCTTGTACAGCTTGAAGCAAGCACACAGAGCATAATGACAAGATAGGACAATATCTTGTCACTATTGGCTTTCAGATTTCCAAGGTAGATTTCTCACTTTATGTGAGAAAAATAGAGAAAGGCATTATGCTGCTTGTCATTTATGTTGATGATTTGATCATCACAGGTGATAGTGATGAAGATATCCTTCATGTGAAAATGCTATTGAAGTAGAAGTTTGAGATGCAGGATTTGGGAGAGCTGCGTTACTTCTTGGGCATTGAGGTGATTAAATCCACAAGTGGGATATGGCTCTTGCAGAGGCAGTATGGATTGGACATGCTATCCAACTATGGGATGATAGGCTGTAAGCCTATTTTAGTTCCTTTGGAGTAGAATGTGAAGTTGAGTGCAGATGCAGGTGAGCTTCTGGAAGACCCTACTATGTATAGATGCATAGTAGGAAGTTTGATTTATATGACTATTACCAGGCCAAATTTGAGCTATGCTGTTACATTGGTAAGTTAGTTTATGCAGGCTCCAAGGAAATCACATTTGGATGTGGCTTGACACATACTGAGGTATGTGAAGTCCACATTGTAGTATGGACTATGTTACGAGACTGGGGTTCAAATACAGTTGCATGGATACACTGATGCTGATTGGGTTGGTAGTATTTCTGATAGATGATCTACAAGTGAATATATGTTCTCTTTTGGGAGTGCTGCAATCACTTGGAGTAATAAGAAACAACCTACAGTTGCCTTATCGAGCATAGAGGTTGAGTACAGGGGTGCAACAATGGCTGCATGTGAGGTAGCTTGGTTGCATAAGCTACTTTATGATATGCATCAGTCTACAAATGGGCCAGCTATCATTTATTGTGACAACATGAGTCTATCATGCTAGAAGAATACACATTGAGTTGCATTATCACTATGTGCAGGAGAAGGTTCCAGTGGGTTTTATTGATCTAGTTTATGTCAGCACAGAGGATCAGGTAGCTGACATATTCACGAAGGCATTGGGTGCAGAGAAGTTGCGCAAGTTCAGAGACCTGCTTGGTGTGCAAGAATTGGGATTGGGCTCGAGGGGGAGTGTTGAGATATCGAGCTCTACTCGTGATATGCCAGGGTGACCGTTGTGCATTTATGTCATCGACTTGTTAGCTGCAGATGCGGTTGGTACACTGCCCATGAATAATAACTAGATGACATCTATCTTTATGTACTCTAATTAGTGGCTCAATTAGTATGCCACCTTAGTTAGCTAAGTTTGGTTTGAGACCCACATGTAGGGTTCACCTATTCTTTTGTACTTAGAGTTCTTTTGGCTTACACAACTAAGAAGAGGAAAACTGTTTTCAGCCTCCACCTTTGTGTATATTCCCCCATTGTGTATGTGAGAAAGCTACAAGTGAGACTCCTTCCTTCTCTCCCACTCTCTTCACAGCCTAGTGGAAATTGTTATCACATGCTTGACTACTAGTACATTGAGAAGTTACAAATGGGAATCATAAATGGGTAGGTCCAATAAGGAGAATGGTGGTGGAATACACACACCACAAGTAACCTTATTGAAATGATACACCCTTGAATTATAAGTGCTCTACATAGGGTAAGTAACCCTATTGGAGATTATTGAAAAATGCAGCATCTCCACATTTCAAATGGAGGTAGCTCACTATCCAGTAGCTTAATGACTTGTAGGGAAACTACAGCGTGCTCTATTGGTAAATTAATTCCCTTGGGAAGTACATCCTCCCTTCCCTTCCAACATTGGGGAGTGTACAAAGCCCACAATAATTGCGTAACTCTAGAATCTTGTGTAGTGAACACACTTGCAGCCCAAATTTTGAGTCCTGCAGCCCTTCTATTCTGACTTGTATCATCTGGCAATTGACATACTGGCTACAACAGCCCAAGGTGCTGAGAACTTGAGCAGTGGAGCTACCTAAGGTAAGTTTCCACTTGAAGCTCTTCTTCTACCAAGTATTTTGAGTTCTCACTCCTCCGTACCCAAGTTTGATTACCTCATTATTTTGAGTCCCGCTAGTCGTGAAAAACAACTCCGCCCACGAATCACAACCCATAATACTTCATTGAAGCTGAAAAGCCAGTCTCGGTTTTGCTTGCATACTTCTGATGTCATGCTATCGGACCAATCATAGTTCATAGAAGCTTGGAAATAATCATAGAGCATTAAAAAAAATACTAGCATAGCAGAGCTCACGCTCACGCTATGTGTCCTAATGTTTGATAGCAATGAGCAGCATCGCGAAGTCTCCAAGGGATTTACCAGGGTTTTTTTCACTAGCCTTATGGACTCTAAATAAAAGCTTCAAAGTCTTGCTTATGCATAAGAGCCTCCTTACATCTAGGGCACGTTGTGTAGACTATTTGAGTAGTAGCCAATCGGAGGGAATAGTGTCTACACAACCTATTTATTACACAAATCGCACATTATTGTAACAAGTTTTTGGGAGATGTCTCTCAGTCAACAATTCGAATGGCACAAAAGCCCTGTGAGAGGTGTTTCATGCATGCTTTTTGACTGGAAGAGAGGAGTTCTATATACTTTCATTACTCTCGTAAGCCTCAAGATTTGAGACTGATCTCCTTGTACGCCTGTAGATCACGTGCTCCTCGCGCTATTTAACGAACATTGAGCTCATTTAGCTCATTGCTGTTTCAGCATGAGAAAGCATGGCTCTGGGTCAAGGGTCCAGTAGCCTACTAAGAGCTTGCTGGGAGAGCAATAAACAATGATTCTCTCCAATTTTTCTAGTGTGTAGCTATGCCAAAAGTTGGCCGCTTTGAAGACTATGGGTGCACTGAAACCAGCAAAAGCCAAGCCAACAGTTACCAACATGTTTACTGCTTGTTTGCAAAAATTGCCATTTTATGCAGATAAGGCCATAGATTGAAGGAGAGGATGCTAGACTTGGATTTACTGTTGATGAAAGTTGTTTGTGAGTGATACGTTGGACTTAAAGCATGGCTTCTCTCATATAAATAATGAAGCCAACCTAAGCATAGAACCTTGGAATGCAAAAAATGAGAAGAAATCTTTTATTATGATCTACCTTTCCACGGCTATGATAGATTGCTACAATGGCCCTTAGTATCGAGACTTATGATCCGAGAGACTTATGCTCGCTAAGGGCAACATAGCATTGACATGAATCTCCAATCTCATGTTTTGTTGCTTCGTAGTTCTACCATTCTATCCCTTTACAAAACTCGAAGAGTACTTGCCTGACTATCGCCCTAGCATTTAGGGTCCATTACATGCCTTTTTATTAATACGGATTACATAAAAGGAGAGATACTAAAGAGCCATATTGTGGAATGATGAGATGAATGATGGATTGGGTCCTTTCCTAGGGAATATCTTTTAAGTGAGAAGGAAATGATTCGTTGATTTCAATTTAGTACTGTATGATCCATTGAATGTTAAAATGAGTTCTTAGTATTGGTTGTACTAGAAATAATTTTCCCCCTCTACTAATCTACCCCCAATTTTCCATGGCAATTTTATTGTATTGGGACACTTGGCATGGAAATTTTATTAAATTCGTAAGGATCTTAGTAGACACTAATCATTTCAATTACACGATAAAGTTTACCTAGTCTCTCTTAAAGTATTTTGTACCTTTATGTTAAGATGGCCAGAGATGACCATAGATAAGATGTATTTAATGACATACATTTTTCACAGTTAGAGATTTTTTTGGAAATATTGAATGATGGGGAGGGATCTTTGAATTAGATCAACATTTTGGATTTTATATTTTAGCCTTAGTTAAATAGCTTGGATGTTATAATTTGGCATTCTTAATTTGACTATATATTTGGAGAATCCTTGGGCTTGTAATAATTAGCAAGGACTTAGCTAGAATACCCAAATTTATGGTTTACTACATTGAATGTAAATGACTAGTACAGTTACTTTTTATGCTTATCATTGACTAGTCAGACTTGTCTAGTGGTGAAAGCAACTATAACTTTTGAGGTTTACATAAGCAAGAAAATGGAGGAAGATCCCCATTAAGAAATTACATACTTGGGAATTTTTTAGACTATGCTACACTTGGCATACTCTTGGGCAATCTCCTCTATGTTTTAAGGTTGCTTCATTGGGCAATCTCCTTTATGGTTTGAAGTTGCTTCTTGGGCTAGTACTCTAGCCAATGTAAATTGAATTTTCTAACCTTTGTTTCAGTTATTCCCTTTATATTTTGAGGTATAAGTGTAAGTATTTAATTTTTAGCCAATGTATGGTAAGTATACTGAGGTTGTATCTGGATTTTTCGACCTTGGGAATTCCCTTGGACTTGGTTGGAACTCCCATATTTATGGTTTATTTGAGATTCCCACTTATTACTTGGATTTCAATAACATTTTATATGCATTTCTTCATATCTTTAATTGCCCACCTCTGATTACTATTGAATAGTAAAATGCTAGGGTTTGATTATGCTAATCTAGATCGAGTGACACGGATAAGAACTGTGTGCCGGCATTGAAGCCTATAGTCCCACAATTCATAGTGTACATGTTCTAACATGCTATGTTTGTTGATGGGTGTAAGTGACTCGGCATACCTCTCCATTAGGTTTGCATTAAAAAATCTAAGGCATGAAGACATGGTGTTGGCAACTTCCAGGAACATTCCACAACGGATTTTCTCCAAGTATTGTTAAATATAATTGAAATCTTTATTGGAGACTAATTATCAGTATCATTGTACTTTTTGCACTATACTGATATAAATGTGAGTATAATAATTGACTTGCACTTGGACACCTTGTTAAGAGGAATGGTATGATATGGATTATTCTCACTTATGAGGTATTGAGGTTGGCTATTAATGGACTATTCTCACTAGTTGTTAGGAAAGGGCAATAGTAGATGTTTGTAATTGATCTACTTTCACATTGAAAAGTGGTCCAGTAGTGTAATAGGATAAATGTTTGATAGGTTAAAACACACACTAGTATATCCATTGTAAGATAAGAAAAGTCTTACGATTGATGGCTATACTCGGATTGACTTGTTGTGGCTAATTGAAGTTTTAAGCCTGATTGTAGCATGAGGATTATAAGACCAAACCCTTCCCTTAGTTGCTACGTCATGATGTTTGGACCAATATCAAGTTATTGGATGCATCCATTGCCTGTGATATGGAATATTTACAAGGAGATGCAATTCCTCTTCACATATTTGATATTCACAAGAAGACTTCATATGGTAGAGGTAATCTTTGTAGAAGCGCGAAGTGTTAATTATCATTAGAAGCATGTTATTTTGATACTTCGGACTGATACCCTCGACCAAGTGGTCGAGCATCTTGTACTTGAAACATTCTATGAATGTCCTTGACCTACTGGTCTAACCTCTTCCAGGACTATAGAAATTTGACCACCCTGCGTCGATTGATTAGAGAGGATTGATGCTTTTACTTAGTTTTCACTTACTAGCTAGAAAGGATTAACACACTAGTATATCCATTTAAGTTTAAGTTTTAGGCTTGCTAAGGGCACGGGTACCATAAGACTAGCGCTTTCTCTTGGTTGCTAGGTGGTGATTGATACTTTTATGTACTTTTCACTTACTAGTTAGAGAGGATTGAGACATTAGTATATCCAATTAATTTTAAGTTTAAGTTTATGATTTAAACTAGGGTAGTAGTCTGACCCAATCCATGGTGATGGGCAGACTACTGCCCTCACCTGGATTGTGTGTCAGACCTGCAGAATGTGGTTGGTGGGAAACACACACACACACACACACACACACTTTCCCTAGGGGATCCTTGCAATTTGGGGCTATATCCTATAAATTGACACCCACTTAGACTTCCCTTGGGGATTTTTGGCACTTGATCAACGTTTTGGTGACCCTTGATATTATTATTGACATTTGATAAACACACATACACTCCTCCCCTTGGGGACCCCTGTGATCCTAGGGTGTGCATGTTGGGTCCACATGACACATGTACTATGGCTCCCCACATTGGTATGGGAGAGGAGCCTCTTGGACTTGATTGAAATCTCCAACTTTATGACATGACCGTGATTATTACATGTTACTATAGTACTTGAAGTTCCTCGAAAATATTACGGATTGGGGGACCATGAGTTATGTATAGTTGCAAATTCCTCGGTTGGGTGTGAAATGGTTACCTCCTTCTAACTATAACACTTTGATGGTCGTACCATAGAAGACCATAGTTCAAGCAATGACTCCATGGAGTGACCATGAGAAATGGTTACTTAGATGAACATGGAATGTTTTCCCCCCGTAAGGTGATTGATGGATATGGGCTAGTGGAAATTGTTATCACATGCTTGACTACTAGCACATTGAGAAGTTACAAATGGGAATCATAAATGGGTAGGTCCAATAAGGAGAATGGTGGTGGGATACACACACCACAAGTAACCTTATTGGAAAGATACACCCTCAGATTATAAGTGCTCTACATAGGGTAAGTAACCCTATTGGAGATTATTGAAAAATGCGGCATCTCCACATTTCATTTGGAGGCAGCTCACTATCTAGTAGTTTAATGACTTGCAGGGAAACTACAATGTGCTCTATTGGTAAATTGATTCCCTTGGGAAGGACATCCTCCCTTCCCTTCCAACATTGGGGAGTGTACAAAGTCCACAATAATCACATAACTCTAGAATCTCGTGCAGTGAACACACTTGCAGCCCAAAGTTTGAGTCCTACAGCCCTGCTATTCTGACTTGTATCATCTAGCGACCGATATACTGGCTACAATAGCCCTTTAGCCTGTATGGTAAGTATACTGAGGTTATATCTCGATTTTTCAACCTTGGGAATTACCTTAGACTTGGTTGGAACTCCTATATTTATGGTTTATTTGAGATTCCCACTTATTACTTGGATTTCAATAACATTTTATATATATTTCTTCATATCTTTAATTGCCACCTCTGATTACTATTGAATAGTAAAATGCCAGGATTTGATTATGCTAATCTAGATCGAGTGACACGGATAACAATTGTGTGCCAGCATTGAAGTGTGCAGTCCCACAATTCATAGTGTACATGTTCTAACGTGCTATGTTTGATAGGTTAAAACACACACTAGTATATCCATTGTAAGATAAGAAAAATCTTACGAGTGATGGCTATACTCGGATTGACTTGTTTTGGCTGATTGAAGTTTCAAGCCTGATTGTAGCACGAGGATTATGGGACCAAACCCTTCCCTTAGTTGCTATGCCATGATTTTTGGACCAACATCAAGTTATTGGATGCATCCATTGCCCATGATATGGAAGATTTACAAGGAGATGCAATTCCTCCTCACATATTTGATATTCACAAGAAGTCTCCATATGGTAGAGGTAATATTTGTAGAAGTGCGAAGTGTTAATTATCATTAGAAGCATGTTATTTTGATACTTGGGACTGATACCCTTGACCAACTGGTCAAGCATCTTGTACTTGATACATTCTATGAATGTCCCTGACCTACTGGTCTAAGGACTCTTCCAGGACTATGGAAATTTGACCACCCTCCACCAATTGGTTAGAGAGGATTGATGCTTTTACTTACTTTTCACTTATTGGCTAGAGAGGATTGACACACTAGTATATCCGTTTAAGTTTAAATTTCAGGCCTACTTAGGGCATGGGGACCATAGGAACAACGCTTTCTCTTGGTTGCTAGGTGGTGACTGATACTTTTATGTACTTTTCACTTACTGGTTAGAGAGGATTGAGACATTAGTATATCCATTTCAATTTAAGTTTAAGTTCATGATTTGAACTAGGGCAATAGTCTGACCCAATCCATGGTGATGGGCAGACTGTTGCCCTCACTTGGATTGTATGTCGGACTTGCGGGAATGCAGTTGGTGGGAAATACACACACACACTTCCCCTAGGGGATCCTTGCAATCTGGGGGTGTATCTATAAATTGGCACCCACTTAGATTGCTCTTGGGGACCGTTGGCACTTGATCAATGTTTTGGTGACCCTTGATATTATTATTGACATTTGATAAATACACATACACTCCTCCCCTTGGGGACCCCTATGATCCTAGGGTGTGCATGTTGGGTCCACATGACACATGTACTATGGCTCCCCACATTGGTATGGGAGAGGAGCCTCTTGGACTTGACTGAAATCTCCAACCTTATGACATGACCGTGATTATAACATGTTACTATAGGACTTGAAGTTCCTCGAAAATATTATGGATTGGGGGACCGTGAGTTATGCATTGTTGCAAATTCTTCGGTTGGGCGCGAAATGGTTACCTTCTTCTAACTATAATACTTTGATGGTCGTACCATAGAAGACCATGGTTGAAGCAATGACTTCATGGAGTGACCATGAGAAATGGTTACTTAGATGAACATGGAATGCTTTGCCCCTGTAAGGTGATTGATGGGGATATGGGCTAGTGGAAATTGTTATCACATGCCTGAATACTAGTACATTGAGAAGTTACAAATGGGAATCATAAATGGGTGGGTCCAATAAGGAGAATGGTGGTGGGATACACACACCACAAGTAACCTTATTGGAAAGATACACCCTCAAATTATAAGTGCTCTACATAGGGTAAGTAACCCGATTGGAGATTATTGAAAAATGCGGCATCTCCAGATTTCATACAGAGGCAGCTCACTATCCAGTAGTTTAATGACTTGTAGGGAAACTACAGCGTGCTCTATTGGTGAATTCATTCCCTTGGGAAGTACATCTTTCCTTCCCTTCCAACATTGGGGAGTGTACAAAGTCCACAATAATCACATAACTCTAGAATCTCGTGCAGTGAACACACTTGCAGCCCAAAGTTTGAGTCCTACAGCCCTGCTATTCTGACTCGTATCATCTAGCGACCGATATACTGGCTACAATAGCCCAAGGTGCTGAGAACATGAGCGATCGAGCTACCTAAGGTAAGTTGCCACTTGAAGCTCTTCTTCTACCAAGGATTTTGAGTTCTCCTCTGTACCCAAGCTCGATTGCCTAATTATTTTGAGTCCCGCTGGTCGTGAAAAACAACTCTGCCCACGAATCACAACCCATAATACTTCATCGAAGCTGAAAAGCCATCAGTCCCAGTTTTGCTTGCATACTTCCCATGTCATGCTACTGGACCAATCGTAGTTCGTAGAAGCTTGGAAAGAATCATAGAGCACAAAAAACAATACCAGCATAGCAGAGCTCATGCTCATGCTACGTGTTGTAATGTTTGATAGCAATGAGCAGCATCGCGAAGTCTCCAAGGGATTTACCAGGTGTTTTTTTCACTAGCTCTATGGATGTTGAATAGAAGCTTCAAAGACTTGCTTATGCCTCAGAGCCTCCTTACGTCTAGAGCAGGTTGTGCAGACTATTTGAGTAGTAGCCAACCGGAGGGAATAGTATCTACACAGCCCGTTTATTACGCAAATCGTACATTATTGAATGAGTTTTTGGGAGTTGTTTCTCAGTCAACAATTCCAATGGCACAAAAGCCCTGTGAGAGGTGTTTCATGCATGCTTTTCGACTGGAAGAGAGGTACTTTCATTACTTTCATTACTCGTGAGCCTCAAGACCTTGAGACCGGTCTCCTTGTATGCCCGTAGATCACGAGCTCCTTGCGCTATTTACGAGCATTGAGCTCATTTAGCTCATTGCTATTTCGGCATGAGAAAGCAGGGCTCTGGGTCGAGGGTCGGCAGCTTACTAAGAGCTTGTTGGGAGAGCAAAAAACAATGAGCCTCTCCAGTTTTTCTACTGTGTAGCTGTGCCAAAAGTTGGCCGCTTTGAAGACTATGGGTGCACTGAAACCGGCAAAAGCGAGGCCAATAGTTACCAACGTGTTTTCTACTTGTTTGCAATAATTACCATTTCGTGCAAATAAGGCCATAGATTAAAGGAGAGGATACTAGACTTGGATTTACTGTTGATGAAAGTTGTTTGTGAGTGATTCGTTGGACTTAAAGCATGCCTTCTCTCATATAAATAATGAAGCCAACCTGAGGGTAGAACCTTGGAATGTAGGAAATGAGAAGAAATCTTTTATAATGATCTACCTTTCCACAGCTATGATAGATCGCTACAATGGCCATTAGTATTAGGACTTATGACCAGGGAGACTTATGCTCGCTAAGGGCAAGATTGCATTGACATGAGTCTCCGATCTCATGTTTTGTTGCTTCGTAGTTCTACCATTCTATCCCTTTACAAAACTCAAAGAGTACTTGCTTGACTATCGGCCTAGCATTTAGGGTCCATTACATGCCTTTTTATTAATACGGATTACATAAAAGGAGAGATACTAAAGAGCCATATTGTGGAATGACTAGATGAATGATGGATTGGGTCCTTTCCTAGGGAATGTCTTTTAAGTGAGAAGGAGATGGATCCGTTGATTTCAATTTAGCACTCTATAATCCGTTGAATGTTTAGTATTGGTTGTACTAGAAATAATTTCCCCCCTCTACTAATCTACCCCTAATTCACCATGACAGTTTTATTGCATTGGGACACTTGGCATGGAAATTTTATTAGAATCGTAAGGACCTTAGTAGACACTAATCATTTGAATTACATGATAAAGTTTACCTAGTCTCTCTTAAAGTATTTAATACCTTTATGTTAAGATGGCCAGAGATGACCATAGATAAGATGTATTTAATGGCATACATTTTTTACAGTCAGAGATTTTTTTGGAAATATTGAATGATGGGGAGGGATCTTTGAATTAGATCAACATTTTGGATTTTATATTTTAGCCTTAGTTAAACAACTTGGACGTTATAATTTGGCATTCTTAATTTGACTATATATTTGGAGAATCCTTGGGCTTGTAATAATTAGCAAGGACTTAGCTAGAATACCCAAATTTATGGTTTACTACATTGAATGGAAATGACTAGTATAGTTACTTTTTATGCTTATCATTGACTAGTCAGAGTTGTCTAATGGTGAAAGCAACTATACCTTTTCAGGATTACGCAAGCAAGAAAATGGAGGAAGATCCCCATTGAGAAATTACATACTTGGGAATGCTTTTCACTGCGCTACACTTGGCATACTCTTAGGCAATCTCCTCTATGGTTTAAGGTTGCTTCATTGGGCAATCTCCTTTATGGTTTGAAGTTGCTTCTTAGGCTAGTACTCTAGCCAATGTAAATTGAATTTTCTAACCTTTGTCTCAGTTATTCCATTTATAAATTTTTGAGGTATAAGTGTAAGTATTTAATTTTTAGCCAATGTATGGTAAGTATACTGAGGTTGTATCTGGATTTTTTGACCTTGGGAATTCCCTTGGACTTGGTTGGAACTCCCATATTTATGGTTTATTTGAGATTCCCACTTATTACTTGGATTTCAATAACATTTTATATACATTTCTTCATATCTTTGATTGCCCACCTCTGATTACTATTGAATAGTAAAATGCTAGGGTTTGATTATGCTAATCTAGATTGAGTGACACGGACAACAACTGTGTGCCGGCATTGAAGCCTATAGTCCCACAATTCATAGTGTACATGTTCTAACGTGCTATGTTTGTGGATGGATGCAGGTGAGTCGGCATACCTCTCCATCAGGTTTGCATTAAAAAATCTAAGGCATGAAGACATGGTGTTGGCAACTTCAAGGAACACTCCACAATGGATTTTCTCCAAGTATTGTTAAATATAATTGAAATCTTTATTGGAGACTAATAATCAATATCGTTGTACTTTTTACAATATACTGATATAAATGTGAGTATAATAATTGACTCCCACTTGGACACCTTGTTAAGAGGAATGGTATGATATGGATTATTCTCACTTATGAGGTATTGATGTTGGTTATTAATGGACTATTCTCACTAGTTGTTTGGAAAGGGCAATGGTAGATGTTTGTAATTGATCTACTTTGACATTGAAAACTAGTCCAGTATTCTAATAGGATAGATGTTTGATAGGTTAAAACACACACACACATGCACATGCACATGCACACACATGCACATGCACATGCACATGCACATGCACACACACATGCACATGCACATGCACATGCACACACACATGCACATGCACATGCACATGCACACACACACGCACATGCACATGCACACACACACATGCACATGCACATGCATAGACACGTGCATGCACGCATGCACACACACACACACATGTATGCACACACACACACACACACACACATCCCCTTCAGGATGTTTGTGATCTTGGAGTTATCAATAGTTGGATAACTTATGCAAACATTAGTGGCTTTGACCCCATGTCATTGGAAGAGTTACCTATTATGTATATATATATATGGTGAGCATCAAATATACTTAATAGGTAATTCTTCCAATGATATATATATATATAATTTCCCTCTTTTTTATATCATGAAGAGACTATGATATTTTGGAGGGTAACTAGAACCCTATCATATTGATTGAACCTTGATATGCTCGGTTTTCGGAGGGGAAGCAATTGATAATAGATGCACGAATTCTTTAACTAGGAGTTTGGAATAAGATAAGGAATTTATAAGGCAGACAGCCATACCCATCTACTAGATGTGGAGGCAATAGTCTGGACTTTATTACTACCTTCTAAGCCCATGAGTAAGAAATCCTTATCAAATAGAGACTAAGAATCTAAATGCATGATTTTATTTTATGAGCATTGACCACGATGGCCATTACAGGCACATGGGAAACTACCCCATCTTCTATATCGAATGGTGAATGGCCAGGTACAAATGAATGAATGAGAGTATAGATGAAGACTTGGCAGGTATATTTACTCCTCCCCTCTCACACAAGTAAAGACATTGTACTTTGGACAAAGGCCTTAGGGAACGTATCTATTCTATACCACTTAGCTCAAAACACAAGGGAGATTCCATTGGATAGCTCAACACAAGTATCGAGTACCCTGATCAATTAGCACTATGAATCGATCATGAGAATTAAGGAGGAAAAGACCACACTAAGGAGAGAAATCCCAGGCTTGGTGAGCAACTATGAGCCCATGGAAACCACAACATGAACCGATGGAAGCTACAACATAACAAGCCCATAGTTTAGAGCAACGACAATGCAAAAACACTCAGGGATATTAGCAAGGTGTGGTATATGACTATCTGTGTCCTCTCGCACGTAGTATGGGGTGACAGTTCATCTCTACATGAGGGACTAGCTCTACATTTACAACTAGCTATTCTCCATTTGGCTCTGTGCCACAAGGAGACTTCTCTTGATTTCTAGTAGAAAATGGGGCCCTAAATACGCTTGGAGTCACTTCAATTTCGATGGCATGTAAGGTCACATTGTTGAAAGACTAGCATGCGCTTTTCTTGGAGCCCCATCTAATACTCCACTCGCACCATTGAAATGGCCATTGAAATACTGCATTGTGTTGAAACGGATTATGCTATCTTTGTTATAGCTGGCACAGATATTCTCAGAATGTATCTCTAAAAATGGTCGTGACCCAAAAGAAATTATTGTGCATCAGTGTGCATGGAGTCGCATGGCTTGCAGGCCTATGAATTTCGGTTGAGAGAGTTTGGTTCTCATCTTTGTTGAGACGTCCTCTACTCCCAACTACTTTGTAGCTCTGTTGAGAAGCCCCTGGAAGTCCCTACTACTAGACTGAAGCACCGCTCTGGCATATTACTTTAGAGCCATGCTGCTATGAGAATTAGTATAGCACGATCTCCTCCACAAATGCTAAGAGTCGACTGACAAGAAGATTTGCACTAATTTTACGTTGCATCTTGTGTTCGGCGATGATTTGGCATTGGTAGCTTTGTTTGCATCATTGCATGTGTGTTTTCTTATGAGCACTGAAGTTGTCTAATAGAACCCTCATGTATATTGACTATGTATGTTGAAGAAGTAGTCATTAGACCATTGGATGTTTGGCTTATCCACCTCACTCCTCCTACTTTCTTGCAAGTATATACAACCTTGTTGATTAAAAAAGCACCCGATTCTTAGAGTTTTTCACTTTTAAGTGATGGCGTGTGTTACGAAGCTCCCTTTTGTGGTTGTTTTCATTGACTAAAGAGTTAGTATCTTATTTTGAGGGCTTAGTTATAGTTCACTTTACTATACACCTTACTGGTTCCATTCCCATTTTGAAGCATTGATTACTATGCTTCATTGTAGGGCTTTTGGTGTATATGTTTGGAGATCTTATTTTCTGAGCAAACATTTTGCTATGCCAGTGATAGTGGAGCGCTATTGCTTATCATGATAGAGACCTTTTGTGACTCGCTTTTGTGACTAGAGACCTTTGGCATTTTCATTTCCTTTAATTATGGCATGGTCATATATAAAAGATCCATAGTAAGAAATTGATGATGGTTTTCATAACACTTACGCAATTAACATGGGACTTTTTACCTTGTTTAAGAGTATTTGCATTATAAGTTTCTCATAAACTTTGATATAGAAATAGAGAAGGACAGTTTCTTTTGAAAAAAAATTGTTATAATGATTGATTATGCTCTAGTTTTTCCTTCACGATTCTCTTTGGATTACTAGGATTGCCAATTCTTTAAGTGGCATTTATAGATGTTACTTTTCATTAGTAGGGCTTTACCTTGATTAGGTACTAGCATGGAACTAATTTTGGATCAATAATGATACTAAATGATATAAATTCTTATTTACACACAAGGTCCCAAGGTTTAGTTAAGATAATCTAATGGTTACTAGCACTTTACTAGCATGGAAGCTTGTGACTTAAAGAGGAGATCCTTATTGGAGTTTAATTGCTTGTGTCTTATACTGGGAAGGATTTCTTTCATGACTTGGTATTTCAAGTATAATAGAAACTAGATAAAGTCTAATGTCCTAACAAAAGAAAATTTCATTGTTTGCATTTTGAGACCATAACATGGCTCCATGGATTGAATTAAATTCATTTCATGGATATATGTCTTTACCTACTTGAGAAATGCCTAGTGAATGGGGGAATGCCGCAATATAAGAGAGGGATTCAATTATAGACTTTCTTCACTTGGATTTTTTTACATTCACGAATACTTTTAATGGGATTTTGTATGGAATTTCATGTGGTCCCCCATCGAAGAACCATTTAGTAATGTGAATTGGGAGTACCATGGCAATAATTGGGACCCTTTGATTTTTATTACTATATGAATCCCACTAAGGAGAATTCAAATAATTGACAGATCGAGAGATGAACATACTTTATGCCCTTTTCTCCTTTGCATAAATGGATTTAAATGCAAGTTGTTAATGATAACATTTCATAGGTACCCATGGAGGTTTGAACAAATGGCCATTAAAATGGCATCACAATGTGTTATGATTAGGACAATCTTAGACCATTGCTTTTTAAAGGGAATTTCTTGCCCTATATTATAGATTGTCCAAGTGAATCAAAGGATTGTCTTGGATATGTGTTGGCTCTTTCCCACGGCTTCCCCAAGAAGAGCAGGGTATTCTTAGTATGCAGGGTTCCGGGGCTTTCTGTCACCTACAAATATATTGGTGTTGTCGTTTGTAGTATAAGTGTAGCTTAGGACCTCGAGTCGTATTCTGGTGAGAGACGTAGGCTTAAGAGGGGTAAGCAAACATAGTGCATGCATGTGTGAAAGGAACATGCATCATCATGGTTGGGGTAATGAATGCTTTCGCCTTCATTGGGGGTTGAAGGGTTTAGGAGGGGTTTAAGGGTTAGAGGAAGATTCAAGGTTTAGAAGGATGTTCCAAGGTTCAAAGAGAGGTTCCAAAGTTTAGAAGAGGTTCAAGGGTTAGAAAGAGGATCCAAGGTTTAGGGTAGAGTACATGGTGGAGAACTCGTCTTGCTCGTAGATCATGGAGGTTAAGGGTTGAGGAACTAAGGGTTCAAGGGGAGCATAGGAGTGGGAGAGGAAGAAGATGTAAGAGCATGGGGGAAAGAAGAGAGAGAGGAAGGGAGGAGGAGGAGGGAGGAGGAGGAGGAGGAGAAGAGGGAGAGGATGGGTTGCAAGGTTGGAGGAGAGGGCAGGAGGAGTTGCAAGGTTAGGATATGCTTTTGGACATGGAGTGAAAGGAAGCATGGACACTTGAGACAATTTCTTGGAATACCAAGTAGAACTCAACACAATGCCCCAAAGAGTGTGGGCTTCATTCCATTATGGGGTATTTATACAAGTTGGAGAGCTTCTCTCTTTGCATGTAGGAATTGTAAGACATTCTCTCTCTACATGTAGAAGTTGCCAAGTAGGAGTTGCAAGTTGCATGTTGAACTTGCATGTTGCATGTTGCATGTAGGAGTTGCATGTAGAACTGGCATGTTGCATGTTCCATGTAGGAGTTGCATGTAGAACTTACATGTAGAACATGCATGTAGGAATCGCATGTAGGACTGCAAGTAGAACTTGCATGTTGAGGATTCCTAAGAGAGATTATTCCTAGCCTTATGCAAGTACAAGTGGAGCTTTGCCGCTACTCTACACATACATTCTGTACTACCTAAGTCCATGTTGGCACAGAGACAACATACTCTTGGATCCATTTTATTACCTGTCCTTGGGTTATGGCTTATTGTGATCATGGAATTGGGATGCCATGTGTGTAATCCAGTCGCTATGGAACTTGTGTCATGCCACTCAATGCTACTATAAAGCCTTGGCATCATATAATTTTTGCTCAGTTTCCAGGTAGCCTATATCCACCATTTGTTCGAACAGAGATACGTGGCATGCTTCTAAGAAGATGACTCTTTGGTAAAGTCAGCTTGTAATCTGAGCATCGATCCATACATTGGGATTGAAACTGAGTGGAGGCAAATCGTGATCGAGGTGGCTGGGGACCTCTAGAATGTATTCCAATGTTTTGCAAAAGATAGCACTCTGGTGAAGGAAGCGGTCAATGTTGCGGCACATTATTTGCTCATGCTATTGAAGTGATCGGATCATTGTGCCTTGGATATTCCATTCTACACTAGAGTATGGTTTGATCATTGGCCAATTAATGGTGCGATCTTCACCCAAAGTGTGTATGTTGGCCTCCCATCTTTGACATGATGGAACTGCATAGAACTTGGATGGGTTTTGAGACATGGAGCTACATGCAGGCACTCTTTCAAGAAGATTACATCAAAGAGCTTGGGATGGCACCAATCAGGTTGGGGATCCAACTTGCTTATCTAATATTTAGTAATTTGACGCTGACGAAGGTTGGTAGGGAAGTTGTCCAAGGTTCATCCACCTCGAGTTTTCATATCATGATATTTGCTCCAAAATTCCTTGATGGGGTTATTGGGAAGTGGTATCTCATCAAAACCATACCCATCATTGGAATTTGGCATGGGAGTACGAATTGGATTATCCGTATCCTAATATTCAAAATCAAATACTATGTCATTTTTTGCTGATGGCAGCACAAGTAGTGTCAGAGGTGATGATGGGGCAGGGAGAGAATCTAGGGACATGGGGGAGGAGAAATATGGAAGAGTATTAGTTGTGGTAGGGGGAGCAGAGGGGAGGGGTGGAAGAACTGGAAAAATAGTTTGAGAAGCTTGGTAATCCTTGAGGGTAGGATTAGCAAGGGAAGGGAAGAAGCTAGGTGTGAGAGGCTTGTAAGTTTGTGACTGTTGGGTTAGTTGAAAATGGTGAGAGGCATGAGCAAAGAGATGATGAAGGGAATAGATGTTAGGATGGAGCTCAGGGAAGGTTAAGAGGGTAGTAGCAGCAAGGGTAAGTGAGGTTATGAGGTTGGCAGAGTAAGTGGTTAGATATGGGAAGTTGGATGTGAGATAGGCCCTATCATCTTCTGACACTTCTTTTTGCTAGTGCGATGGGATCATCAGCTGCAAGGGTGGGATGTTGGTTATGCCATGCATTGCAAATAATAGTGATGGCCTTTGTAGTAATGGCAACAAACCAGCAATAGCCTTGAGGGGACGACTACCCATGAGGCATACATATGCGATGAAAGCATCCATCCTGAGTGCTATAAACCTAGCATGTATAGACAGGCATAAGTTATTTTTCTCATCTTCAAACAAGTCTTGGCAGATTATGTGAGAGTGCTCTCAACAGAAGCAAGAACGGAAGAGGGAGAGAGAGAAACAGAGAGCCACACAAGTTTTTGGTGGGTGCAGAACACCCTAATCTTCTTTTTCATTCATTTATATATATGTGTTTGATTATTGTACATAACGGGGTAAAGGCACAGTGACCTTTAACCCCCACAACCTCCCACTTAAAGGACAACGTGCCTTAAGGGAGAATAACCAGTGAGCATACTATCCAATGCCCATCAATACACGACAATACTCAAACCGCTGACTAGGTAGACTCTTCGTCAGCATATTTGCAGGGTTATCATCTGTATGAACCTTGACAAGCTCTATGCGCTTGTCCTCAAGTACCTCCCTGATGAAATGGTACCTAACCTCAATGTGTTTGGTCTTTGCATGAAAGACCGGATTCCGTGCTAGCTGAATAGCACTCATGGAATCACTATGCAATGTCGGTACACCTGTATGAATCCCCAAATCCCCCACTAGCCGATCAAGCCATATAGCCTCCTTGCAACCCTTTGTGGCTGCAACATACTCAGCCTTTGTGGTAGACAAAGCAATGCACTTCTGTGCACGAGACATCCACGACACTGCACCACCTGCAAAGGTGAACACATAACCAGAAGTGGATCTCCTACTATCCACATGCCTTGCATAGTCTGAATCTGTGTACCCAAGTACACGCATGTCTCCTCTACCAAAGAAGATGCACATCTCCTTGGTACCCTTCATGTACCTCATGATGCACTTAACTGCCTCCCAATGCCTCTTTCCTAGATTAACCATATACCGGCTAACAACTCCCATTGCAAATGCAATGTCTGGTCTAGTAGTTATCATAACATACATAAGACTCCCAATTGCTGATGCATAAGGAACTTTGGCCATCATGGCCCTTTCCTCATCTAATTTGGGACTATCTGTATGACTCAGTTTCACATATGGAGGCAATGGAGTACTCACTGCCTTCCCCCCCTCCATATTGAAATGCTGCAATACTTTTGTAACATACTCCTTCTATGAAAGCCAAAGGAGTTTCCTACTCCGATCACGCATGATGCGCATACCAAGAATATGACCTGCAAGTCCCAAATCCTTCATATCAAAGGCCTCATGCAACTTGGCCTTTAATGCATCTAGCTCATAAGTATTCTTGCTAGCCAATAGCATATCATCCACATATAGTACCAAGATTATCAGGCTATTATCCTTAGCCCTTTTAGTGTAGAGGCAGTGATCAATTTCACTCCTTCTAAAACCCTGGGACCAAATGAAAGCATCAAACTTCTGATACCATTCTCTAGGCGCTTGCTTAAGACCATAGAGACTCTTCTTCAGCTTGCAAACTTTTGCCCTTTTCTTCAAAGCCTTCCGGCTGCACCATGTAAATTTCCTCATGCGAATCCCCATGCAAGAAAGCTGTCTTGACATCCATCTGCATAAGCTCCATATCCTCTGCTGCCACTAATCCAAGCATGCATCTAAGTGTGGTCATCTTCACAACCGGAGAGAATATCTCATCAAAGTCCACACCCTTCTCTTGCTTGAATCCTTTAGCGACCAAACGGGCCTTGTACCTAGGCACATCATCACCTGTGACCTTCATTTTGTAGACCCATTTACATGGCAATGCTTTCTTTCCATGTGGCAAAGAAACCAAGTCCCAAGTCTTATTCTTCATAAGTGAACTCATCTCTGATTGCATAGCATACTCTCACTTGCGTTGATCCTTGCGCATCATAGCCTCTCTGTAGCAAGAAGGCTCCTCACAATCAGTAAGCATCACATAGTCTACCCCTGGAATAAACCTATCAAGCGATATAGACACTCTAGATGATCTTCTCAAGGTCATTTCAGCTTGCTGTCCCACTTGCATATCAGCCACATTTGGCTCATCATTTCCACCAATAGATGATCCATCATCTGCCCTTGATTGTATACCTGTGGGAGTACTTGGTGGTACTATTTCTTGCACATTTGGTGCATGGACAGCTTGCTGTTTATCAACATATGCAAGTGGATTCTCCTCATTTGCACATCCTGGAAAGTGATTCTCCTCATTTCCACATCCCTCATGGGTGCCTTATGCATCTTCTTCTCATTGAAGACTACATCATGGCTGTGTGTGATCTTCTTTGCTTTTGGATCCCAGAGACAATAGCCCATCTCTCCACTTTCACCATAACCCCAGAAAGATGCATTTCCTAGACTTAGGATCTAGCTTCTTTCGAAGCTCTTTTGGCACATGTGCATATGCCTCACACCCAAATATATGCAAATGAGAGTAAGAGGGCTTCTTGCCACTCCATGCCTCTTTAGGAATACCACCATCCAAACTCTTACTAGGTGATCTATTGATCACATGCACTGCAGTCTTCATTGCCTCAGCCTAAAAACCACCAGAAAGACTTGCATTGGAAAGCATGCATTGCAACCTTTCTTGAATGGTATGGTTCATCTTTTCTGCAACTGGATTTTGCTCTGGAGTACAAGGGGATGTGAGCTCCCTCTTAATCCCACGTGTATCATAGAAATGTTGAAAGTCATGAGAGAGATACTCTCCACCATTGTCAGTCCGTAGGCATTTAAGCATTCTACCTGACTGATTCTCAACCAAGGCCAACCATTTCTAAAATACCTGGAACACATCACTCTTCCGAGCTATAGCATAAGCCCACACTTTCCTAGTTGCATCATCAATGAATATCACATAGTATTCAGCCCCAACTAATGACCGTGTAGGCATGGGACCACATACATCTGAATGCACCAAATCAAGCTTTTTAAACTCTTTCTTTTCCCTTATTTTATGGGCTGATTTAGTCTGCTTCCCATAGAGACAGTGCTCACAAAATTCAAAATCAAAGAAACTCAAATGCGGTACATAACCCAGACGGCATAAGAGTTTCATTCCATTCTGGCTCATGTGCCCCAACCTGCAATGCCACAAAGAAGTGCTTGGCTGCTCGATTATTGCAACAACATGATCAAATACCCCTGATACATGTAAGGGATACAAAGTCCCACACTTGGCACCCTTGGCCAAAAGCATAGAGCCCTTCTGGATTTTCCAACTCTGAAAGCCAAAAGTGGTGTGAAAACCAGCATCATCTAGCTGACCCACTGAAATAAGACTCTTGGTCAACTTAGGCACATGTCTCACATGTTTCAAAATAAATGCAGACCCATTTGCAAAAGAAAACTTTATGTCACCTACTCCCACTATGTCACATGCATAGTCATTTCCAAGATGCACACTACATGTCTTTCCACTATCATAAGTGGAGAACCATTCCCTATGGGGAGTAACATGGAATGAAGCACCAAAATCCAAAATCCAATCTTGGGAATATGCATCATGTGAAGAGGTAAGCAACTCTGCAGATAAACTATACATGAAGAGAACGTCATTGTCATTATCATGTGTGACTGCATTGATCTCCTCGATCTTCACTTTTCCTTTGTCCTCCCTTGGACTCTCTTCCTTTTGATTTGCACCCCAATTTGCATTCGTTTTCTTATCCTTTTGCTCTCTTTTCAGCTTGTAGCAATCCTTTTTCATATGGCCCTTCTTGCCACAGTGGTAACACTCAATGTTCCATGCCCTGGATTTGCTACGAGACTTCTCTCTTTCTTGGGACTTCCCCCTGAATTGTGATCTGCCCCTTTGCACATTTAAGGTTGCATCCTGCTTGTTGCCATACATAGACTTCCGTCTAATCTCCTCGGCCAACAAGCTACCCACAACATCATCAAATTTCAGTACTCCACCAGGTGCAGAGTTACTGACAGCTGTACGGAAGGTATCCCATGAGGATGGCAATGAACGTAAGAGAAATATTGCCTTAGTCTTCGCATCAAAATTCATCTTCTGAGCCTGAAGCTGGCTGAAAATAATATTGAATTCATTCAAGTGAGAAGTAATGGAGACCCCTTCCTTCATCTACAGCTCAAACAACCTCTTCATGAGGTAAACTTTATTAGAGGCAGTTTCCTTTTCATAAGTGGCACACAGTTTCTTCCACAAATCTTCCGTAATCTGCTCATTTACTACTGTGAAATAAATTGACTCTGCAAGATGAAGTCTGATAGTAGATTTTGCTAATGCATCCAACTCATTCCAATCATCCTCAAACATATTTGCAGGCTTCGCTTCATTCCCTACCAAGGGTTTAATCTGCTTCTTTTGAATAAGCACATCCCTTATTTGTTCTTTCCACAAAGAAAAGTTTGTCCTATCAAACTTTTTAATGCTAAAAAACTCCTTTTCAGACATGGAAGAGGATGCCATGATGCAAATGAAACAAAATCCCAAATGCTAGCACCTGCAAGAGAGAATCACACCAAATACTAGGTGCACCCAAATGTGTATGCCACAATAGAGTGAAATATCACCAAAACTCATGTCTCAAAGCATCTGACTCATGTGCATATACTATGCATCCATATGAGCAAATCTGGCCCAAAAGAAAATGCCAACTGCAATGGCAATCCAAAATGCCAACAAGTGCCAAATGACTCAAGCATAAACACCATCCACCGGCATATGCATTAATAATATCTCATCCAAGAGAGCATAGCACTATCAGTGCATCACCTGCAATGTGTCAAAGCTGTCCCTCAGCATAAAATAGTATCCATGTGCAAAGCGTCCATAAAAATAGCATCCCACAAGGCAATTTGGGCCTATTAGCGCATCCAATAAGGATCGCAATGCATCCAAATGGCCTATAAATCATGCACTGCAACCCAATGCACACCACAAATGAGTGCAGACTGCTCAAACGCAACCAAAGTGATCTGCATAATACTCAAGAAATCATAGTCCCACGGTAATGACCGCTACTAAAAATAGAACCTGAGATGCCTCAAAACATGGGTGCCATTGCATAATCGGACTCAGCAAGAAAATCTGCAAATATCTCTCTTCTTCCAGAACTCCAAAATCCCAACCGATGAGTGAGAAATGAGAGTCAACACTTATCCACTACCATGTGGCATAAATCTAAGGTTTCAAAACCTTAGAATGAAAAATGCATAACACAGAGATGAAATCGAATACACAGAGATCTATAACTCTGAAAATCCTCCACCGAATCACGTAAGAACTGATAGGTAGGGGTTTTTGGGCATCCAAAATGCGATGGGACAGATGGTTTTGGAAACCGTGGTCTCAATCACTGGGTCCAACACACAGACTGAAAAACGTTTTTGGAAACAGAGCTGTTTGTAAACTCCACCAGAGTGCGAATGATGACCAACATAGAAGTTTTAGGACCTCTTGAGTCCACCGGAACTAACAGATCTGAAAATGGTTGCTCCAAACTTGGGTTCCAACACTCGGGCAGAAAACGCAGAAACTAACACAGTGAGTCAAAAATCCAATGAAATGATCCCAGATTCAAGAATGAAGGTGTTTCCAAGCTCCTGAAGTGAAGTGGACACCAAAAGCAAGCAATAGTTGCCTCTACAAGTCAATACAGAGTCTTTGTCATCGAACGGAACAGGGAAAAGCTCAAAAAACGACTTTTTCTTTGAAAATACTTAACAGGCTCTCAAAACCACTTCGCAAAACCAAAGTGACTTTTCCAAAGGTTCCTCCAAGGTCTTTGCATGCTCGGATGCAAGTAAAGTCACCCACAAAGCTTCCCATAGAGCTTCTCCTTCCTCCCACAGAGCTGCTGAGCTTCAAGCATTCACGCACGCTCAGCTAGATCACCCGGGCTCTGATACCAGTTGAGAGTGCTCTCAACAGAAGCAAGAATGGAAGAGGGAGAGAGAGAAACAGAGAGCCACACAAGCTTTTGGTGGGTGCAGAACACCCTAATCTTCTTTTTCATTCATTTATATATATGTGTTTGAATATTGTACATAACCAGGGTAAAGGCACAGTGACCTTTAAAACCCCCACATTATGCACAGAGTTTTGGTCCCTATGGAACATTCCCATTTGATTTTTGGATGAGGGGATATGACCTTGACTTGGAGTTGCTTCCATTGGATAAGCACTCATGCATTGAGGTGATCTTCCACTTGTAGAGCGGTCACAAGCTCTTGATACACCACCATTGTGCATTGTAGTGGGACTTCATTGATGTTGTCTTCCATTGCCTCATTGCTATCCACTAGCAATTGGAGTTCAAGGTTGGAGATGATTATCTTTTGGGATTGCATCTCATCCATTTTCTCTTTATATTGATGGTACATGGATGTATATGCTTCCTTAAGCATTCTCATTAGTAAGGTGACCCCGGCGCTTATTGAGGAATGACTTCAGTGGTAGTGGACCATTGGTCCAAAACTTTTGCTTATGAAGTGCTGGCCTCTTTAGTGATAGCAAGTTGGTCCTTTATGCTTCTATAGTCCCTTGTAAGCTCTTCAATGCTGAATGTGCATATTGCCAAAGACTATTGCATGTCTTCAAGCTTGTCTTGACAATCTTGGAGCTCTTCTTCTTTGTGGATTACGAGCTTGTGCTAGTGCCTCCATCTACTGAGCATGTGTGGAGGTCAAGGAGTTTTAGTAGGTCTGTAGGATTGCCATTGCTATTAGTTGTATTTGGCTTTAGTGGAGGTTGGAAGTCACATCCTTCATTGCCTTCTCTTGAGCTTGGAGAACTTGGTTCACGTGCACTTATTCATCTATTTGCATCCGAAGTGCCTTGACCTCTCTAGCGATTGCCTGGAATTGGTCTTCAATTGCTGCTGCAATCTGTCTATCTAATTCTTGCCCATGTACCTCCTTGGCCAAGCTAGTGAATAGTTTGGACATTTAGATCATTTGGTTGGCTTGATGATGGAGAATGATAGACGGTGATGAGGACTGCTGATAATGTCGATACAATTGGAGCCCATGTAGCCATCTTGCTAATTCTGTAGTATTTGTTGGGGGTTGTTCCAATGTTATTTCAGTCACTTGGGTACAGTAATCATACTGTTGATCTGGCACTAGCTCCCCTTGTGGCTCATGGACTGGCATGGCATCAATGGGCGGTACTGGTGCCAATGTAGCCTCATGCTCTGGTGCCAATCTTACCTCAAGCTCTGGTGCCAATATTGCCTCATGCTTTGGCTGCTACTATTGTTGGAGATATATTATGCAGTTATGCACAGACCTGAGCATCTCGTGGGGCAATTCCTCAATTTTGACCTCTAGAATAGGCATTTCTTCTTAGGTATTTGCATTTGCCAATGTGATAGTAGCAGAAGTTGGTGATGGCTCCCATACTAGTGAGAAGGGAATGTCCAACGCCTCAATAGGTTTTAGTGACTGGGGCAGAGTCATTTCTCATTGGCTGTAGCTCTTTATTGATGATTACAGCCAATAAGTGCAGAATTTTACATTTTTGGCCTAATGAACCATCTAGTTTTTTTTTGAAGAAGATGACTAAGTACTGGATCCAGTCTTGCTTTAGTTTCCTACTCAGCAAAACAAATGTGCAGAGTGGAAGGAATCGATTCTTGCCACACTTAACCCCCAGGATTGTGGATAGGAATTGTGCTTCTTCCTTGAGCTGAGGGTTAATGGTGGTGCGAACTAATATGCTGTCCCTATGGAACATTGTGCCCTTGGCGAGGAGAGGCTATACTTCGAGAAATTTAGCATCGACAGGACGTGTAGGGTATTTGGCACCTTGTGTTTGGAGTGAGAAGGCTCTTTGAACGACTGTACTATCGAGGATAATGTTGAGTGGGCTCTGATGTACAGTGATGGTGCCGTACTTGCCAACCTGTGCATTGCTAGAGTGGTTAGAATGGAGAAAGTCCCTAATGTATGTGGTCATTGTAGGGCTGTCCTCCAAGGATTTTAGGCTCTCATACAAACTACCCAGGCTCCTTTTTTCTAAGAAAGATGTTCTTGTGTTGGAAAGAGCATAAGTCAATGTAGGTGGCCACATAAATTTCAATTACTTGGCCCCGTCAATGGTTGTGTAGGCTAGTGGTGACTGGGGTGGCATTTGTTCTTCTTGGGTTTCCATGTCTTGCACAAAATCCTCCTCAAAGCTATTGCTTTGAACCACAAATGCCTATGGTGGTCACCATGGTTGAGAGGAGGTGGATGTCTGCGAACTCTAGAGGGAATCTTGTAGTTGAGGTAGTGGGCTCTTTTTGTGCATCTTTTGTAGTGGTGGCATTGTTTCTAAACTTGCATTCATGTGCATATGGTGTACCATTGATCATTAGATTAGTTGGCATGCAACTATGACATTTGTGCATGTTTGTGAGAGATCTTATTTTTAGACATGATTTGAGAGTGTGGAATGAAAGTGTGTGGCACAATTATTCATGCAATCGACTATGTGTCTAAGTGAAAGTGTGTGAGTGCACATGACCTAGTATCTAGGTAGGGACTAACTATATGCTTTTTTGTTGTTGGGATTTCATAGGGCAGTTAGGACTTAGGCATCACTTCTGAGCCCTAGGTTGAAATCGGTTAATGTTACCTATATGTGCAAAGACATACATATGCAAGTGAGTGCTCGTGATACAATCTAATCCTTACTAAGGAAGACTTGGGTTTCCCAAATCTTCATTTTTGTCGAGGATGGCTTGCGTGTTGAAGTAGTAGGACTTCAGTTGGTTTCTATTTATTGTTATGTTGAATTGGACTCCATCCAATGTTTCTAGTAGCACAGCTCCGATGGGATTCATTTTCTTGACTCGATAGTGTCCTTGACCTAGATACTTAAGTTTTCCCTTGTGTACTTTGGCATTGTATAACAAGACCAAGTCACCTTCATTAATGTCTTTGGCTTTAAGATTTATGTCAAACCATGCCTTTCTTCTGTGTTTTTCTGTTGTCACGACATGGTAGGCAACTAATCTTGTCTCTATATGCTTCTCCAATTGATAGAGTCTTTCTTTCAAGGATGCATGATCTCCCATGCATTCCTCTACTATTATGCGTAGGATTGGTATCACAAATTCTAGTGGGACCACAGCTTTGAGGCCATATACTAATTGACAAGGTGTATTCCTTGTATTGACCTTGAGTGTGGTTTGGTATGCCCATAAGGCTGCATTCAATTTCTCTGCCCAATCAGAATGCTATGGCTCTACTACCTTAGTGAGGATAATGCATAATATTTTGTTGGTGGATTCGGCCTGTCCATTCCCTTGGGGGTAGTACGGTGTGCTTTTTCTATGGATTACCATAAATCCATACAAGAGTTCTTGGATTACCTCATTGACAAAATGCTTGCCTTTATCCGACACAATTTTAATGGGGCATCCGAATTGGGTGATCACATTCTCGTATAAGAATCTTGCTGTGCTTCTCGCATTTGCCTTTTTGACTGCTTTAGCTTTAGCCCATTTGGTAAAGTAATCCATGGCCACAATGATGTAGCGTGCATGTCTTCCCTTTACTACTGGATGGATGGGACCCACATAGTCAATCCCCAATTTTTCAAATGGTTTTTGTGCAACAACTATTGTTAGGGGATTGAAGTCTTTGTGTTGGGGTTTAGTGGTCTGTTGTTGGCATACATCACAACCTTTGACATATTCATAGGCAAGGAGGACTTTTCTTACTATGGCTTCCCCTTCGAAGTGTCCTCCTACAATGCCTTCATGGACTTTACTCAGGATTTACATGATCTCATGAGGAATAACACATCTTCTTAAAACCTAGTCCTTGCCCAACTTGTACAGTTGTCTTACAATGAGTTGATAGGGTGCAACTTTTAAAATTAGTTTTCTAGCATCCACTTCTTTCATTTCAAGGGGCGGTCTTCTTGCTATTAAGTGCCCAATGATATCTCCACACCAATCTGGAACAATGTCTATATGAAATAGTGTGGCATCTGGCATCATCATCTACTCTAGTGGCTGCTTCTCTCCACTTGACATGAGACATGTGATCGACAATGTAGTGTTGGGCCCCTTTGCGGACCACTATTTTGAAGTTGAATTCTTGAAGCAAGAGGAGCCATCTAGTTATTCTTCCTATTGTACATGGACAGTTCACAAGATAAATCAATGCTTAATGGTTAGTGTAGAAGACAAAATCATTTGTGAATAGATAGTGCTGAAATTTCTTAACACTATACACCATTGCTAGGGCTTCTCTTTCTGTGGTGGTATGGTTGCTCTGCATCATTGAGTTGTCAACTAGAAAAGTAGAATGGGTAGTCTTTCTTATGTTCATCAGGTTGACAAAGCACACTCCCAATTGCATACTTGGATCCATCAGTATGAACATGAAAATAAATATCCCAATTGGGAGATATAAGGATGAGTGCTATGATTAGGCACCACTTTAAAAGCTGAAAGGCTTGGTCGCACTCTGCTGTCCATAAGAATCCCACTAATAATTTGTAAAGTGGTCTGGCTATCATGGCACACCGTAATATAAACCTTCTATAATAGCTGGCATGTCCCATAAAGACCTTACACCTTTGGAATTTATAGGAGGCGGCAATTCCATGATGATTTTCATTTTGTCCATGTCAGTTGCAATCCCATGTTGAGAAACGATGTGTCCCAAAACAACTACATGGGTGACATGAACTAGCATTTTGTCGGATTTAGGGAGATGCCATAATCCCTACATTTGATTAGAACTGCTTCAAGACATTTGAAGTGGTCTTTTTTGTTCGAGTGGGTGCACAAATCATCCAAGAATACTTGTAAAGACTTATTCAAAAATGACTTGAAAGTGTGAACATGACTCGCTGGAATGTGGCCGGGGCATTACAAAGGCCGAATGGCATGAATCTATAGGCAAAAATACCCCATTTTGTAGGCAAATGCTATTTTTGATTGGTCTTTAGGAGCAATTTGCACTTGATTGTAGCCACTGAAGCCATCCAAGAAGCTATATATCTTAGAACTTGCCACCTTTTCGAACACTGTTACTTTCCAGCTCATACTTAGGATTTGTTTAATAAGGTCCACATACCTTAGGGTGGGAACCTTTCCTTATAGGTATCATGTGTACTATCACGTATGGTGAAATTCCTTTTATCTCTTTGTATGACCATGCTAGGCAGTCACGGTATTCCATTACGGATTCTTTGAGTTTGGTTTCATCTTCTTGTCGAAGCTGTTTCCTAATAAAAACTAGATTTTCTTCCTCCCCTTCAAGGGTGAGGTTTATTGTGTGAGTTTTTGCCAGTCCCTTATAGATTGGAGTTTCTCCAATGCTATCGGTTTCTTGAACTTTAGATTCTCTTAGTGGTCTTGGCATTGCTATGGGGACATTGCCACGTGTAATTCTTGAAGGACTCTTGCACTTCTCGAAGTGTTGAACTAGCCTAACATGTGATATGGGTATTGGGTGGCATAGTATCATTAACCAATTTGTTAGGATCTTGGTGACTTTCTTTTTCTATAGTCTCTTGATTGAGCTTCATCCACACATGTGGCTTATACTTTTGAAACTTCTTACATTGGGAACTATGGGGTAACTTTTCCAATGGTAAGGTGTTCCCAAGTAAGGGTTCATTTGCTGGGCATACTCCTTCCAATCCCTCAGGGGACCATTCAAGAGGAGGTGGCTTAGATTTTGAGGGAGCTGGCTTTGCAAGATACAATTTGATGATCCTTGGTTGGACTCGTTCAAATTCATTGAAGTGTTTGGCCTTGGCTTTTCTGCAATTTCCTCCTTTAGCTTTCTTGCAGGATCTTTTACTGCTGTTATTCAAATTTGGAGCTTCAGGTTTTGGGATCTCGACTGCCATTAGGGCATGCAGAATGGCTAGGTCATTGTCAAAGACTTGATCTTCAATTTCAACATTCTCAACCTCAGCTTTAAGGTCCCAAGGAAAATCTGAGTCATCATTGGTATGGGTACCTTCTTCAGGTTCATTAAAGAATGGCACCACTAAATCAATTGGTTCTTCATGTGTGAGTTGAGGATCTACGTGTATCACCTTAACATCTATCTGTGAGAAGATGGGGTCTAATGAATGGCAATTGTCGATGGTTGCCAATGTTTGTATCTAGTTATTGACATTGCTTTGTGAATCGTTCGCTATGGCATGCTATTGCAGGGGAGCTGATTTGTTGAGATCGTCATTGAAGAGGTTTCATCCAATGCTCTAAGCACAATTGGTTTTATTGCTCCTGTCCCCACATTCACCCTGACTGCGATGTTGCAATTTTGGATAGTCAGTCTATTAGTTTCCCAATCATGGAGGACTGATGCTTCCCACCGCAACCAAGGAAGTACTAGTAAGATTTGATAGGATTTCTTAGGGAGATCCAAGATTGTGAATTGTGGGGAAAAGCGAGCTCCTGCGACTTTTGTTGACATGCCATTCACTATATCCAAGGGTTTTTCCCATGAATGATCAGTAAGGCGTATGTTGAAATTCACCTCTTGCATTGGTGGGAGACCCCATTCATCATAGAGCTATGACATTCACACCTACTCCACCATCCACTATGGCTTGGACTTCATTATATGCCTTGTGGATCAAGGGCATAGTAATGTTGCATATGTCATCTCTCTCACCCATCCACACGGGGATATCTTCGATGTCTTCCATAGGTGGAGGGGGATTTGTGAGTTCAATCCAGCCTTTGAAACTCTCCCAAATATTGGGACAATTCTGTAGGAGGATTCTGATGGGAATTGACACAGGGCAATTCAAAATGCTAGAGAGTGTGGCTCCTTCAAGTTGGCATGGCGGTATATTATGTTGCGAATTTAGTTGTTGGAATAGAGGCTCGAGTACAATATCAATACTCTATGGGGCCAAGTCATGGATTGGATCTTGAGCTTGTTTCTCAGCCTCAAATGGAGCTTGTTCCTTTTGTATCCACTGTTGAAGAGCCTGAAAATGAGCCTTCTCCACTTTTGCATTTGGGTATGGAGCTTCTTTCATTTGAGGCTCGGGAGCTGATGTGAATGAGCTTGGATGCTCATTACTTCGTGGAGGTAGAGGTAGTTGTGCAGTCTTCTTAAGAAGTCATCTTGGTTGGTGGAGTGGAATATTAGGGTCCTTGGTGGCCTCTTTTTATTGGTGTGTAATTACATTCACAAGTTGTGATATTACACTTGTCAGCCCTAGACTTTGATGGTCTACTAATGATGCCGATTGGGATGTCAGGGTTAGCCTCTGTTTGTTGTGGGACCTTATTTTTCATGGGGCAATCCATATAGGCATGGCCTATGCCACAATCTTTGGAGTGGTTGGAAAGTAGCGGGGCTACCACGATGAGGGCACTTTGCGATCCGGTGATTTTCTCCACAACCGTAGCACTTGATTGGCGCTCGATATGTATTGGGCCAAACTTGATTTGCATAGACTAGTATTAAACCTTCTACACTTTCAACATAGTACATTGGGTACTCGGCTTCATACTCAAATGGCAAGTCTACTTCTTCGGCTTGCAGTTGTTGTATTGGAACTGCCTGAGGAGCTGGATTTGGCACTCTTGGTTCGGATTCTTGAGTGATTGCGAGACTTGTGTCTAAAGGGGAATAGGACTTACCCTTGGAGCTGGGGGTGCTTGTGCAAGTGCCGATTGCTTGTACATTGGCATGGGTGCCAGTTGGTATTGTTGAGGTCGAGGCGGGTTGTTGCACATGTTGAAGATGCAACTGTTTTCATCATGGTGATTGATGATGCAAATACGACACCACAACCTTGGCAGTAAATTTGCTTGTGCAGTGATCTTGGCTCTTAGGACCGGGCATTCATTTGTTGTGTGATTGGCCACGCAGTGTGGGCACCAAATATTTTCTCGCCGTGGATAAGTTTGAGGTGGCAGCAGCTGAGACAAGTGAAGCTTTTGTTTCATGGCCTGCATTATTTCTTCTTTTAGATTCATGGTCATGGCCTCTAGGTGACGTTTTGGCAGTGGACTTGGATTTGCCCTTTTTAGAGTATTTATCTTGTGCATTGGATCTTCTGATGTCAAAGTCAGGCAGTCATGCCATCCTCGATGTCAATAGCTACCACATGAGCAGCATTGAACGTTTCATAATTGCTAATCTTTTTCATGTCCTTGCGAATTTTCTTCCTTGGTCCTACAATGAACCAGGCTGTGAGGTACTTAGCATTGGGGCATGGGTCACATTTGGCAATTAAGCGTTTCATCTTGCCCAGGTACGTGCGTAATCTTCTTGACGACCTTGTTTGATCTTGCTTAGTTGAAGAGCGGGATCATCTTGTAGTCTCTCCTTTGAAAGCACCTCTTGAATTATGTTTGAAGCAGGTCCCATATGGCTCTCTTCCACTACGAGTTCTAGGTACCATTCTGATGCTTCATCCGTTAAGGCCATGGGGAACCAAGCAACCTTGGTTTCATTGGATTGATCTCCACCTGCTTGGCATGTGGCATCAAAATGCTAGAGGAATCGGGCTGGATCGCCCCTACCATTATATTGGGAAGTTCAAGTTTGCCTAGGGGGTGCCTACCTCAATTGTTATTATTATTGCCAAAATTGTTGCGATTAAAGAAATTGTTCCCTTCGCATCAAGGTCAATATCCTCATCATTGCGACGGTGCCCGGCCATGTTGTGGCGTGGAGGAGTCAAAGGGATTTCTTGAATTTTAGGGGGGCCATTAGGGTAGAGGACTATCGGAGGCGGTGGTTGTAGGAGAGTTGTATGTGAATTTGGCGAGCGTTGGTGTTGGAGGCGTTGGCTGGAGCACAACTATATGCAGGTGCAACGGGTGTGTCTACCGCAAGTGCGGGTGTTGATGTAATTATGTTAGGAGGGTTAGAGATGTGTTAGTGTTGTAGGGACCATCATGTTAATAATGTGCCTAGGATTGTCCTACGTGTGTAGGGAAATGTTCTGGTGCAAACAGATCATCAATCGGCGACGTCACAGCGTAAAAGATATGAGCGAATTAGTGTGAAACGAGGCCTACTTTTGAGTCGCATCGTCGCCGAGCACTGGGCCGAGCAAGCAAGAGGAGCTAAGAGGGGAAGAGGGTGGCACCACCACGGGTGCTCTGCCTCGTTGGTGGGCGTCTGGCGAGCTACACTGTCAATGCATCACCATTGGCTAGTGCTACGTGAGCAGCCACCGTTGGTAGGTGCTACGAGTGGCCTTTGCACCAAGGGCTTATAAGCCCTTAGTAATTATGAAGGGACTTAGGCCCTTAGAATAGATTAGGGAGAGGAGCAGTCGGAGAGAGAGAGAGAGAGAGAGAGAGAGAGAGAGAGAAGGAGAGAGAGAGAGAGAGAAA